>NC_049987.1:8250013-8256407 GCF_000003815.2 Branchiostoma floridae | reverse complement strand
ATAGCTGTGTGGTGAAAAAAAAAAAGAGATTGCAGGGGAGCCCGTCCATGTCAGCGCCTGGGGAGTGGCGCCCATACCAATGTCAATGTTACCGTCTACTCTCCAACCAGAGCACACTGTTGGCTTTCTCTCGTTATATGCTTAAAAGCATATGACGAGAGAAAGCCAACAGTGTGATCATTGCTAAAAAAATAGCAATACAGGGAAGTGGTAAAAAAGACAGGAAGTGAAACCGTACCTCCAGATGTGTCATGTTATTCTCCAATAGCATTAGACGATTGAGGCCCTCCATCCCAGCAAACGTGCCGTTCCTCAGAGACAGAGTCTGGACACTGCTCCGCCAGATGACGAGGGTGGACACCTGTGGTAACTTAGCAAACGCCCCTCCCTCTATGTCCATTATGTTACAACCCACAAACCACAACCTACAATCTGTACCACAGGGGATCTGAGAGAGGATCTCTGCTTTTTCAATGTCAAGCTCTCCGACGTCGTTATCAACAATCATGATGCTGGTTCTGAAGTCTGTCAATGGGCTCTGGGTGGGACCCACCAGGGTAGGCCTCGTTTCGTTTGAGCAGACCTGGCAGGACTGGAAGAGTTGACTCAAAGAAACGGTGATAAAAGGGCCCTTGTAGCTTGTTGGTTCATCTGGGTATTTGGTCCACTTGTACCGGTACGCTCCAGTATCATACCGGTACTTGTGATCAACATAACCGCTATTGCCTACGCCACACTTGGCCACGGACACCTTACGGCAGCTCTGCCAGTTACTGGCGTTTATACCTGGCATAAGTAGCTGCGAAAACAGCAGAAACAAGTAGACCTTTGTCCCCAGCCTTATGGCCATAACAGAACGTTAGCTAAGATTGGCGGCAATGAGCTACACGGTGATAAAACTATATCACCCACTTTCTATTATAAAAGGAAACAAATCACAAGCGGATGGTTCAGAAAATATAAACGCGAGTGTCTCACCGGCGACTGAAAGTGCGCAGAATCTTTGCAGCACTGAAGGCAGTCTAGCCGTATTGTCTGCCGTGGTACAATCCCACCTAATCACACAGCTAGTGGTTCTTAAGTTGTCAAACATTTGCATGACGTTTTATGATTACCTCCGTTCTACGGGAAGTACGGAAGCTTTCTTGGACCCAAGAGATTTACGTGTTTACGACAATGTTTCCTATTGACCCGATGCTTATATTCAAACTTTCCGTCAGTTTTGATACTGTCAAAAAAGTATCTTCCAAAATAAGATAACCTACGAAGTTAAGTTTTATCTAAATCAGAGTAGTCATATCATACATTGCTCTTGTTACGTGCAATTGGCCATGGGGGCATAAAAATTACCGACTTACCAATTTGCAATGATTTTGATACTGTCATTATGAGTTAAGATTGAAACACAGAACGTTTTGAATCAAGTATTGTAATATCTTATTATCAAAACGTATTTTTCCTTTGGAGTTACCCAGCCGCAGTCAGTTAGAAGTGTGAATGTTGAAATGACAAATGTTTAATATCAGTTCCGAAGAAATATTCTTCAATCTAATACATGGTTTATTGATTTCGAGTAATCAACTTGACGATCCCTGTGCAGTTTATGCAATTTATACTTAAATGATACTTCTGTAGAGCCCAGGAATGTAGTTTATGCAGCTACATGTCTATAAAGAATGTCAAACCTTGTGAAAAGTTCTATCCTCTTTATGGAACAAACATGCATAATAAATCTTAAATATTGTTGACTTGTACCTACATACAACGTTAGTTTACCATTTGGGGATATCAAGTCAACGGACGGTAGTTTCAAACTACAATATTTTGAAACTAGAGTTCCACGAACACATACCTTTGCCAAATAAACCAGGTTTGTTATGTAGAATGATGTCTGTAGACAAATGCGTTACTCATTTCATTTTCTTTATAATTAAATGCTTGGAGTTGGTTTATAAAATTTCGGCATTTATTATGCAAATTAGATCCCAATTTACAATTAATTGATATCAAATTGTATCAAGCATTACTTAAGCTATCAGCATACCAAAAATCATGATGATCCTTTGATCCATTCTTGACTTATTCTCTTTCAAAGTCTTTAAATACACCTCTTACTCTCTTCCCTCTTTCTCAGTTACATATGTGACAACTTTGATGAAAGTACTATAATGGAATGCAGTGGATTTATGAACTTTCCCTAATCAATTATGCAAATTAGCTGTTAACTTGCATAATAAGTATCACATTATATAAGTCTTCATTTAGGCTATCTACATGCCGAAAATCATGACGATCCGTCAACACGTTAATATTTTCTCATTAATTATGCAAATGAGATCATCATTTGCATGATAAATATGTATTGACGTTTCTCTCTTTCTCAGCTACATATGTGACAAGTTTTAAAGCCCTATCATGGAATGTAGTGAATTTATAAAATATCCTCATTAATTATGCAAATTAGCTGTTGATTTGCATAATTGTTATCTCATTATGTAGGTCTTCACTTACGCTACCTACATACAAAAAAACATGATGATCCGTCAACATGTTCATATTTTCTCATTAATTATGCAAATGAGGTCATCATTTGCATAATTGATATCTGTCGACATTTCTCTCCTTCCCAGCTACATATGTGACAAGTTTGAAAGTCCTATCATGGAATGTAGCGGATTTATAATTTTTCCTCATTAATTATGCAAATTAGCTGCTGATTTGCATAATTAGTATTTCATTATGTAAGTCATCACTCATTCTATCTACATACCAAAAATCATGACGATCCGTCAACACATTGTAGAGTTATTCTCATCCAAAGTTTGAAAGGAAACCGGCGCCTGCAGTTCCAAAAAAGCCGCTAGGGGGCCCAAACTCACAGCACTTACTCTCTGCCTCGAGGGCTATCTACCACTCAAAAATCATGATCACAGCATGTCCAGAACACGAGATATCAAAAATTGAGGTTCTGCTGCAGTACCTTAGCAAGCCGCTAGGGGGCCCATTATCGAACTTGACCTTCGTTTTCCCCTACCCACCTACCAAATATTATCGGGATCCATCCAAGACTTATTGAGTTATGCTGTTAACAGACAGACACACACACAGACTCACAAGCCCAAAACATAACCTTAGCCATTCTGGCAAAGGTAAATATTGCAATTTTAAACCAATGTCCTTTTAGTTGATATCCAAAAATACTCTGTTTTAAAACATCGAATATAGGTTACCCCGTGGATAAAGGTGAAGATGTCACCTATACGGTATTTGCTACCGTTGAATTACAACTAGAATGATAAAAAATTATAATTCGTCCCCCAAATGGATTGATTATTATAATTCGTCCACAAAATGGTTCTATTTCCACCTTCCTTACCTGACATATTTAGACACTGGGAAGGTAGACTAGGTTACGAATCTGGGCCAGTTGAAGAATGAGGGCAAATCGTAGACTTTGTTTGCGTGCTCAAAGCCGTAGATTCACCTGGTAGTTACTATGTCCTTGTTTCCATAATGCTGCCAACATCCAGTCTTATATCCAGTAATCCAGAATCACAGAAACCCCCATGTAACTTGCAAGTTTTCATTATCCAGTATGGCGGACAACACGTATACGACATACGTGGACATATGAGTGCAAAGACCTAAAGGCCCAGAAAGAAAATAGTTCGGTGAACTCATGCCTCCAAGAAACATTTCCCACCTATGTAGATTTATTGTTTCTTGTGTGATTGATTATGCAAATGAAGCTGTAATTGGCACAATCTATATTATTTACGATGGTCTTCTTTAGAAAAATACTTTTATTTTCCTTTCATTTAGCAGAATTCCGTGCTTGCATTTTAGGACAAATCATTCAAAAGATTTGCACATTTATGTAATCGATCCATTGGCCATAGTTCGATACACGCACAGTTTTGGCCCGTGCATACAGGTATTATTCAAACCAAATGACCTGAAACTTGGTAGATGGACTTATGCCTTAGACATATACCCACAGGACGGTATTCACGCTTTTGGCATAAGCTACTTCAAAATGTTTGGTTTTGATGTTTTGGGCCATTTTTCATCCAAAAATGTGTAATAAGAAAGACTCCATTCATGCAGGAGACATTATTTAAGTTCAATTTTGCACTGGCTTGATCACATAAAAGCCCATGTATTGAGTGGATATGTCAATTGTGCTAATTTACATGGTTTACGCCGGAAGGTAATCTTGCACAGGGGACATGGTCTTAGAATTACAGAATGTGTAGTACAGTCTGCATACGGTACAAAGTAAAACCCTTCGACAGGTGAAAGTAAGCCATTTGGCTGCTAGCATAATAGAAATTACCTTATTACCTTTCTACAAGGCTTGAAAACTGTTGGATTACCCGCAAAGTAATGTCGGGGTCCGGAAAGCTCCATTTCGATTTATGATTTTATTCCCAAGTATCAAACGTAATGGCGTCAATAGTTTAAAGTGTGCGGGTTAGGGTTAGGGTTAGGATAAGGTTTAGGTTTAGGGTTAGGGTTAGGGTTAGGGTTAGGATTGGGGTTGGGGTTGGGGTACTGTTTACAGCCAACATGGCTAAGAACGGGATCTAGTCGGTCAAACTTGGTATCGTTGAAAAGGTCTCCTGGTAACTAGATGTAATCTGAAAACCGTTTCCAAATCGGGTGCTTTATTCTCGAGAAATGAGTTAAGCACTACCCTGACCCTTGAAGTTAGAATTAGGGTTAGGGTTACGATAAGGGTAGTGCTTAGATGCAATATTGCTAAGAACAAGTTCTAGTCACTCAAATTTGGTATCGTTGGAAAGGTCTCTTAGTAACTAGATGAAATCTGAAAACCGTTTCCAAATAAGGTGCTTTCTTCTCGAGAAACAGGTTGAGAACGGACTCTAGTGGGTCAAACTTGGTATCGTTAGAGAAAGGTCTCTATCTTGGTACAGAGTTGTAATCTGCCAACCGTTTTGAAGTTGGGTGCTTGCTTCCCGAGATATGACTTAAACACTAACCGCTAGGGTTAGGGTTAGGGTTAAGGTTAGGGCTAGGGTAGTGCTTAGATGCAATATTGCTAAGAGTGTATTCTAGTCGGTCAAACTTGGTATCGTTAGAGAAAGGTCTCTATCTTGGTACAGAGTTGTAATCTGCAAACCGTTTTGAAATTGGGTGCTTACTTCTCGAGATATGACTTAAACACTAACCGCTAGGGTTAGGGTTAAGGTTAGGGTTAGGGTAGTGCTTAGATGCAATATTGCTAAGAGTGTATTCTAGTCGGTCAAACTTGCTATCATTGAAAAGGTATCTTGGTACAGAGTTGTAATCTGCAAACCGTTTTGAAATTGGGTGCTTACTTCCCGAGATATGACTTAAACACTAACCGCTAGGGTTAGGGTTAGGATTAAGGTTAGGGTTAGGGTAGTGCTTAGATGCAATATTGCTAAGAGTGTATTCTAGTCGGTCAAACTTGCTATCATTGAAAAGGTATCTTGGTACAGAGTTGTAATCTGCAAACCGTTTTGAAATTGGGTGCTTACTTCCCGAGATATGACTTAAACACTAACCGCTAGGGTAAGGGTTAGGGTTAAGGTTAGGTTTAGGGTAGTGCTTAGATGCAATATTGCTAAGAGTGTATTCTAGTCGGTCAAACTTGCTATCATTAAAAAGGTATCTTGGTACAGAGTTGTAATCTGCAAACCGTTTTGAAATTGGGTGCTTACTTCTTGAGATATGACTTAAACACTAACCGCTAGGGTTAGGGTTAGGGTTAAGGTTAGGGTTAGGGTAGTGCTTAGATGCAATATTGCTAAGAGTGTATTCTAGTCGGTCAAACTTGCTATCATTGAAAAGGTATCTTGGTACAGAGTTGTAATCTGCAAACCGTTTTGAAATTGGGTGCTTACTTCCCGAGATATGACTTAAACACTAACCGCTAGGGTTAGGGTTAGGGTTAAGGTTAGGGTTAGGGTAGTGCTTAGATGCAATATTGCTAAGAGTGTATTCTAGTCGGTCAAACTTGCTATCAATGAAAAGGTATCTTGGTACAGAGTTGTAATCTGCAAACCGTTTTGAAATTGGGTGCTTACTTCCCGAGATATGACTTAAACACTAACCGCTAGGTTTAGGGTTAAGGTTAGGGTTAGGGTAGTGCTTAGATGCAATATTGCTAAGAGTGTATTCTAGTCGGTCAAACTTGCTATCATTGAAAAGGTATCTTGGTACAGAGTTGTAATCTGCAAACCGTTTTGAAATTGGGTGCTTACTTCCCGAGATATGACTTAAACACTAACCGCTAGGGTTAGGGTTAGGGTTAAGATTAGGGTTAGGGTTAGGGTAGTGCTTAGATGCAATATTGCTAAGAGTGTATTCTAGTCGGTCAAACTTGCTATCATTGAAAAGGTATCTG
>NC_049987.1:8235124-8249124 GCF_000003815.2 Branchiostoma floridae | reverse complement strand
AACCGCTAGGGTTAGGGTTAGGGTTTAGGTTAGGGCTAGGGTAGTGCTTAGATGCAATATGGCTAAGACTGTATTCTAGTCGGTCTAACTTGGTATCATTGAAAAGGGATCTTGGTACAGAGTTGTAATCTGCAAACCGTTTTAAAATCGGGTGCTTACTTCCCGAGATATGACTTAAGCACTAACCGCTAGGGTTAGGGTTAGGGTTAGGGTTAGGGTTAGGGTTAGGGTTAGGGTTAGGGTTAGGGTTAGGGTTAGGGTTAGGGTTAGGGTTAGGGTTAGGGTTAGGGTTAGGGTTAGGGTTAAGGTTAGGGTTAGGGTAGTGCTCAGATGCATTATGGCTAAGAGTGTATTCTAGTCGGGCAAACTTGGTATCATTGAAAAGGGATCTTGGTACAGAGTTGTATTCTGCAAACCGTTTCAAAATCGGGTGCCTACTTCCCGAGATATGACTTAAGCACTAAACCGCTAGGGTTAGGGTTAGGGTTTGGGTAGTGCTTAGATGCAATATGGCTAAGAGTGTATTCTAGTCGGTCAAACTTGGTATCATTGATTAGGGATCTTGGTACAGAGTTGTAAAATGCAAACCGCTTCAAAATCGGGTGCTTACTTCCCGAGACATGACTAGTACTAACCGCTAGGGTTAGGGTTAGGGTTAAGGTTAGGGTAAGGGTAGTGCTTAGATGCAATATGGCTAAGAGTGTATTCTAGTCGGTCAAACTTGGTATCATTCAAAAGGGATCTTGGTACAGAGTTATAATCTGCAAACCGTTTCAAAATCGGGTGCTAACTTCCCGAGATATGACTTAAGCACTAACCGCTAGGGTTTGGGTTAGGGTTAGGGTTAGGGTTAGGGTTAGGGTTAGGGTTAGGGTTATGGTTAGGGTTAGGGTTAGGGTTAGGGTTAGGGTTAGGGTTAGGGTAGTGCTTAGATGCAATATGGCTAAGAGGGTATTCTAGTCGGTCAAACTTGGTATCATTCAAAAGGGAACTTGGTACAGAGTTGCAATCTGCAAACCGTTTCAAAATCGGGTGCTTACTTCCCGAGATATGACTTAAGCACTAACCGCTAGGGTTAGGGTTAGGGTTTAGGTTAGGGTTAGGGTAGTGCTTAGATGCAATATGGCTAAGAGTGTATTCTAGTCGGTCAAACTTGGTATCATTCAAAAGGGATCTTTGTACAGAGTTGTAATCTGCAAACCGTTTCAAAATCGGGTGCTTACTTCCCGAGATATGACTTAAGCACTAACCGCTAGGGTTAGGGTTAGGGTTAAGGTTAGGGTTAGGGTTAGGGTTAGTGTTAGGGTTAAGGTTAGGGTTAGGGTAGTGCTTAGATGCAATATGGCTAAGAGTGTATTCTAGTCGGTCAAACTTGGTATCATTCAAAAGGGATCTTGGTATAGAGTTGCAATCTGCAAACCGTTTCAAAATCGGGTGCTTACTTCCCGAGATATGACTTAAGCACTAACCGCTAGGGTTAGGGTTATGGTTAAGGTTAGGGTTAGGGTTAGGGTTAGGGTTAGGGTTAGGGTAGTGCTTAGATGCAATATGGCTAAGAATGTATTCTAGTCGGTCAAACTTGGTATCATTCAAAAGGGATCTTGGTACAGAGTTGTAATCTGCCAACCGTTTCAAAATCGGGTGCTTACTTCCCGAGATATGACTCAAGCACTAACCGCTATGGTTAGGGCTAGTGTTAAGGTTAGGGTTAGGGTAGTGCTTACATGCAATATAGCTAAGAGTGTATTCTAGTCAGTCAAACTTGGTATCATTCAAAAGGTATCTTGGTATAGAGTTGCAATCTGCAAACCGTTTCAAAGTCGGGTGCTTACTTCCCGAGATATGACTTAAGCACTAACCTGTAGGGTTAGGGTTAGGGTTAAAGTTAGGGTTAGGGTAGTGCTTAGATGCAATATGGCTAAGAGTGTATTCTAGTCGGTCAAACTTGGTATCATTCAAAAGGGATCTTGGTACAGAGTTATAATCTGCAAACCGTTTCAAAATCGGGTGCTTACTTCCCGAGATATGACTTAAGCACTAATCGCTATGGTTAGGGTTAGGGTTAAGGTTAGGGTTAGGGTTAGGGTAGTGCTTAGATGCAATATGGCTAAGAATGTATTCTAGTCGGTCAAACTATCATTGAAAGGGTAGCTCGGTACAGAGTTGCAATCTGCAAACCATTTTCAAATCGGGTGCTTATGCTTTGGACAAGATTGAGAAATGTGATTTTCAATACTACAACTCAAAAGTAAACCATCAAAATAAACACCGCGTTCTGTAATGATTATTTATTGTGACAATAGATAGTAGTCGTACAATACGTAAGTCGTTTGATTGAACTGCACTGATTCCAATCAGCACATAGATTATTAGTAGCAGAAGACTTTTTGTCCGTTTTTCACAGGTGACAGCGTGCCTTGTCCAAATGATGAAGTGTACAACGTATTCCATCGGACTTGTGGAAGTAAGTTACATTTATGTTACAAATATGCATCGTAATATACATGTAAAATACATGTCAACAATGACAATGAAAGATTAGAACAGCCCTGCAACACAATGCTTAGAACAGCCCTGCAACACATATTTGGCCCTGTGGACTGTCGGATACCTCAGGGGTACCTCCCAGTGTTTTTACGGGTAGGTCATCGCGTCTATTTTTCACCAAGTCCCGGCTTGATTTTAACTCAAAACATAGCCTGGTAGCCACATGGTGACCAATTGGGCCACTATGGCCTGAAGGTGCCACAACAGCCATTGAAATGCCGGGAAAACCGCTTTTACCAATTGTGACCGAATCACTTTTTTTCACCTATAGCGATAAATTGTTTTCTGTTTGCAGATATCATCCCGTTGTTCTCAGACAACCCTGTCCTCCACCCTCCTGAGTATGACGTCAGCGCAAATCAAGTGACGTTTACGTGTGAGGTCCAATACGACCCTGATGACGTCACAGCCTGGTTTGACGTCATGTTCCTGTTCGATAATGAGTACTTTCCGGACGTGCCTAACGTGACCCTGACGGCCGGGAAAAGGCGCGCAAAGATGGACGCCAGTCATCTGGGTCTGAACCAGCTGTATCCAAACTTGCCTGTCACCTGGCCGTCCAAGATGGGGAAAGCTGTAAGTTTGTAACCAAGATATTTAGATATGGAGTAATACAATTTGATGCTATATTGTCTTGATCATGATTACTGACCATATGTTCTGTGTTCAACCAGCCCTTCTCCATATATTTGATACCACTGACATGTTTTTCCCGCCAAGGTTTCATGTCAAGTGAGGTCATACTGGGAAGATACCCCGGATGTAAAAAGTGAGTGGCGTCAAAGCAACTCTTACTGGGCAGGCATTGAGGTATCGTCGGTTTTTATATTTCACAACATTAAGATAAATCAAAATGTAATAAGATTTATTCATAGCCGTAATTTTGCTACTACGTTGTGTTTTATATCTGTTATAGTACAGATGGGTTTGGATATACCTAGTCCATGAAGGCAACACATCTAGGTAATAAGACACACAAGGTAACAGTTGATAAGCAACTGGATAGATGTCTTGAACATTAGTCACTGACTTGACTTGACTAGACTGACGAAAAGTACATGTTGTCATAGACGTCTGAAATATCTGACCGTTTACAAAATCTATTCATTTGCGCATGCTTTAGCAACTGTTGTATTGTGTAGAATTTTCATCTTCAAAGTCAGAATTAAGACTATTAGTAAAGAACCATGCGGTCAATCTTTCTGTAAGAGTTTTTCCAACCAAAACTATTTTTGCTGATTTTCTCATTGTTTGCTCCTTTACCATCTTACCAGGCAGAAAACGTTGTTGTCGTCGAAGAGTCTGCTGACCACTACAAGTTTGAGCTGACCAGTACCGTCCCGTTCGTCTGTAGAGGCGGGGTGCAAAGGGCCGGGCAGTGTTACGTAGACGTTCCCCTGGCCTTCGACGGAAACGACGACGACGTCTGCGTAGCTGAAGGATGTCACGTGAGATTCTACGCCGAAAGGTGGTCGGATACGGAACATAGACTGAAAGCGGAGGCCATCTTGGTTGCCGTAAAAGATGGCCAGTGGGACGGAGACAAGCACATGCTCATCAACTTTGGACGGATCACTCACGCTCCGGTGTCGATCAGAGAACCTCACATCTTCCACGGCTACACGCCTCAGTTCAACATCCAGGTACGGACTTTCAATGGTTTGCAATGGCGTATTTACTTCAAGATTTTCTTTCATGTCAATTGTGAATTCAATCAATAGGGATTATTGGTTGCTTTGTAGGAAAATATTTTGTTATTCAATTACTTGATGTTTTGTATTCAGGGATATTTGCAGATGATACTCAATATGTCATTTTATATTTCGTCTTTGTCAGGTCCGAACAGTGGATTCCGTCGAGGCATCGTGCACGTATTCTGGCGATCCCCATGGCATTACGTTCGACGAGCTCACAGGGTAGGTACAACTCATACTTTGTGTTAGATGCTACCTATATAGAGAAAGCAAATATATATTCGATATAGTCTTACATAGTCTTAACTTCATATATACAGAATGTCTGAATAGTTCAGATATATCATTGCCTTAACCAAACGTGACATTGAATGTTCACATACTTTTTCAGGAATTGGCTTAAACAAATCCACGTGATATTACCTGGGGAATTCGTTCTCTACAGGAGTACAAGACCAGGCCGAAAGTTCGAAGTAAGTGGCCATGATGATACTAAGGCTACCTTGTCACATCACATTACAGCGTTTTTGAACAAGGACACACACACAAAATTACATTCCTTTTACAATACTTAATGCTTCTACTAGTCTCTTCGATATTTCATTCATCATAATACCCTGCTCTTGACGCCCCCTCTCTGCCGTATCCAGGTCCACTCCCGACACAGACGGTGCCGCTGGGATTTCGACATCTCCTGTAACTGCGGCGCGGCTATCCGCGAGGGGAACGACGCCGTGATCGTTGACTACTGCCACAGGACTTCACCAATGATCCGGTACAAAACAGCTACAGGAGGGCCGCTCTCTCCGGGCGTTGTAGTCAACCAGGACAGGAATGGGCGGTACATCAGGGTAAAGAAACGTCATATTCTCAGACTACTGGCGTTTAGAGTTGCCGTCGTAATGTGCCTGAAAGTTAGTTTTAAAGCAGAGTTTATAACATCAGGAGCTAGAATTGTTGTAACAGTGGAGTTCATGTGCCGCCAAACTGACCATGCGAAATGGGTCTCACCCTTTTTGTCGTAACGGTTTAGCGCGTTAGGTTTTTGATCTGGCGGCCCGGGTTCGAATTCAATGAGCCAGGAGGCAGTTTCTACTTGCGTCTTTAACACTGTTATAGGTTACGATGCCTTCTGGGGCCTACGTGGAAATCATAGGCTCTGGTTTCGTCACCCTCCGTGTCCACGCGCCGGGGATAGACAGGGGGTACACCGAGGGGCTCTGTGGGACCTTCGACGGGAACCCTGCCAATGATGCCATGATGCCGGACGGTACCATTTCTAGCCACCACATCTGGCCGGACTGGCACAGAGACTTCTCCTATGCCTGGCGGTAAGCAGGACGACAACATATCATGAAAATGTGCTGCATTCAATGATATAGTGGAAAACATAGCCTAACGACAACATGCAAAGCTACATTCTTTAACCAATGTATTATTTCATAATTCATGGATGGGCGATTTCTGACTTGACCATTTTGTTTTCAGAATCCAACCCGGACAGAGTCTGTTCGATGTTGAGTGTCTAGACGAGGTCAGCAGCCCCGTGTCCGAGTCCGAGTTCTGCACGTGTGGGGAGGGAAACAGAATCGAGTGTAGCCCGACTAAAACACGCAAAACCAACAACCTGAACGCCGTTTTCAACACCATCCAACCACACCAAGACGTAAGGAACAGGATCTGTGCAAGGAGAAGAAAGAGGGACCTGGACAACATCGAAGACGACCCAGACTTGTATAACGACGACGTTGACACGACACAGTACGAGTTCGACTACGCCCTGGACTCGGAGCCGGTCGTCAACAGCATGTGGCCTACTCCGAACAGAGGAATAACAGAGGAGGAAGCGAGAGGGAGGTGTCAAGGAGGAATCTTGAACCTGACCATCGCTGAAGACTGTCGGGATGTGTACGGTGTTGACATATTCTCTGGAGTAGACTTCTGCATGGCGGATGTAAAGGTGAGTCTCTAAGTCTCATCTTTCTCTTATAAATGCCCAAACAGTAAGTACATATTATATTGCACTGGAATTGGATATGTGGAACAGATAGTCATGCATGTATGTCTTTTTTTGCAGGTAACGGAGGATTTCCAGTATGTTGACATCATCGTGCAACAGATTCAGGCAGAATGTGCTGAAAAGGCCTACAACAATGTCAGTCTGTACGAGACCAACGAGAACGGAACAGCGGTGCCTCCAGCCTTCATCACGGAGAACCTGTGTCCGCGCCAGTGTAGTAACCAAGGCCGGTGTGTGAACAGTACGTGTGAGTGTAACCATGGTTACACATCTGCAGACTGCTCCATACAGATCGGCAGGCCTCCAGTCGCGCTGGAACTCCCCTCGGACGGGCTGTGTGACGTCAGGAGTCGGCCCTGTATGAAGACATCCTTCTTCGCCGAACCCGTGATGGACTCGGAGAACCTGACCTGTAGGGTCACACAAGTTCAGGTTCGATTGATTCTCATAACATTTCTTTTGCTTACATTGTTATTAGTGCGTTCCCTTTTCCTATAGCCTGGAATCCAGCCGGCTGGATTCCAGGCTACTTTTTCTAACCATTACAAAAATTCTTTCTTCTTCAATTAGATACGAGATGGGATAAAGACTGAAGCCAACTCCAGCGGCCGGTCCGAGGCGACGTTCCGCAGTTTTGGGGAGGTGTCGTGCGCTCTCCCCAGGTCTCCTGTACGGGACGGGACACCTGACACCAAGGAAGGCGCGGTGGCTCATGGGATGCTGGTGTCCGTTAGTAACGATGGAGAACGGTTCAGTGAGGAGTTGTTCTTCACTGTGTACGACTCCGTCTGTCAGGAATGTACTCAGGGAGGGGACTGTACGTGGAAGGTATGTTCTGATTTAATTTTTTCATGCAAAATCAACATGACTATGAACTAATCCAAAGCTGCTGTTGTGAACTTGATTGTTTTCTTAGGGAGTATTGTAACTTGTATTTTCTATTCGTACAGCCGAACACCTGTATCATCCGAGGACACTGTTTTAGGGACGAAGAGGCGAATCCTAACGACTGGTGCCAGCAGTGTTTGCCTGCGCTTTCCAACTCAACGTGGACAAGTCGACCAGGTACCAATCAGTATTCTTTTGTACTGAAGCATTCATTTTAACATATAGACCATCAATTTCAGTAAATGATGTTATGTATTCTGTGTATATATACAATGTAAATACACCATCATTTCTCTTCAGTCAACTTTGCCCCAAGGCTCACGACGCCGGCCACAATCCGAAAACTTGTCGGTGAGAATCTGACCATGACTTTGACCGCCGAAGATCCCGAAGGAAGACCCGTAACATTCCGTCTGACAACGTCAGGAGACCGTGACGTTACCGTGCAGCCAAACGGACAGCTGGATTGGACAGCAGATGACGTCAGCTCTGCTTCTATCAACGTCACAGTTGAAGACGAGTGCGGCGCGTCATCCGAACAGACGTTCCACCTCACCACAATGTCGTGTCCTTGTGAGAACGGAGGGTCCTGTGTGCCCGATCCCGACATGCCCCGCGGACAAGGCTTCTACACCTGCGTGTGTCCTGGGTACACCGGGGCCGTGTGTGAAACTGAGCTGGAAGAATGTCAGTCCAGCCCGTGTGTAAACGGAACCTGTACCGACCTCGTCAACGGTTATAACTGCACCTGCGCGGAAGGATACATCGGTACCCGGTGTGACGTGAGCGTAAACAACAGGTGCGCCCTGGCCCCGTGTTTTCCCGACGTCTCCTGTATCAACTTAGAGGATGGGGGCTACTCGTGCGGACGGTGTCCTGAGGGATATATCGGGAACGGATACCAATGTGGAGGTAACGCTAGCGTTCGTATGTAGCATTTGACGTAATACGAATTAAAGATTTTTTACTAGTCTACTCAGTCTAGCACTTAAAAAACTAATTCTTCAGTGATTTTCATGTTCCATAGTTTTGTGCATATCTACTAATATAGTTATGACCTTAGATATCAAATCATTTCTTTTGTATCAAACAGATATAGATGAATGTAAGTCTGGTATCCATGGCTGCCAGCACGGCTGTAACAACCTTCCCGGAACATACGAATGTACCTGTCCGGACGGCTTCGTGCTGATTGGTCAAGACTGCTTAGGTAAGACCTTTTCAAAATCCTAACATTGCAGTTATTGATTGTATGGGTATGTATTTTACTGTTACAACAGCATGTTTCACTCTTACCCGAGATTTTTTCTTACCCTAGCAAATTATAGGTTGACCTTATACATGTTGGTGTATGCCAAATGTGTATCAAAAGTATTCTCCCAGCATTTTACATGACATTTTGTGACGTGTTTCCCCATTCTTAAACAGATGTGGACGAGTGTTCTCTAGATCTGGACGACTGTTCGCAGTCCTGTACCAATACGAATGGCTCCTACACGTGCGGGTGTCCTACAGGGTATGCGCTTAACCCAGACGGAAGGACATGTGACGGTGATCATTTTATTTTCTTATGTGGCACTTAAATGACAACGGCCTTTTCATCTATTTCTTCTTTAAACAGTCAAACACTCAATATTGATTCCAACCATATCATTTTCATTCTATTGTAGCTATGCGATATTCCATATGCAATGTATTTGTTATATTACTTATATATACTTTTAAAAAATTACCACCACATTCTATACCTTAGGGTGCTGATATGCTAATATGCTGCTTAAACATATAATATTATCTATGAGGCTTGTCATAAGCAAATTGACTAATAATGCATTGGTAATGATAATGTTTACTCATTCTAATCATTCACACTGCTGGTATTTACTAACTAAATCCACTGTTGCAGACGTGAACGAGTGCACCAGCTCCCCCTGTCAGAACGGAGGTGAATGTCAGGATGGAGTTAACCAGTACACATGTTCGTGTGCCCGCGGTTGGGTTGGAGCTCATTGTGAAGAAGGTGTGTGTCTTTTACTTCTTCCTTCTTAGCCTAGATTTTACTTCATTCTTTCATTTTGTCTTGTTGGGTGATCATGATGAAATAGATATGTTTTCTTTCTGTTTCTTACACTGCACACACTACATGCAAGTGTTAGTGTTTGAATCGTTTTCCATTTTCAGACGTAGATGAGTGTAGGCTGACTAACCACGTGCACGGCTGTCACGAGTGTAACAACACCCCGGGGTGTTCCTGTAGGGACGGGTACGCGGTGGGGACCGGTGGGGCATCATGCCAAGGTCAGTACAAGTCAGGGTTGTTGGACACCATTGTGACACCTGTTACATGCCATATGTTTGATAACATTAGGTTTACTTCATTCTCAAATCTCACTAACTCGCGCCGGTGATGGTAATATAGAAGAACTTTATTGCACGACAGTTGTACTCGGCACAATGTATGGCAATAACTATTCCACAAAATAGAGGTATAGAATATATTCCATACTATCAAATTCATAGCCTGGTAAACCTTCGATGCTATAATGTGCAACCGTCATTTCTGTATGTGTACTTTTTTCGCACCAGATGTCAATGAGTGTCTCCTAGACGACGATGTGTGCTCGTACGTTTGCATCAACACGGAGGGAAGTTACTACTGTATCTGTCCGCCTGGGTACCTGCCTGAAACAGACGAATGCTGTAAGTACAAGTTTCCCTTCTTTCAAGTAATACATGTGGTTTGATGTGATTCAACGAAATATCCTGAAACAGTACGCATAAGACTTAAATATTCAAATACGCAGTGTAGGGTTTATGTTGTATCTATTTAGGTTCATAGTATGTTCTTATAGTCTAAATTGATTGTTTTGATGTCGTGACTTGATACATATTATAACGCTTCTTTCAGATCTTCAGCCGACAGACCCTCTGTCCTCTGGTATGTAGGACATACTAAACATAGATATCCATATTCAAAAGATTTAAAGTTTTTGTCATGTACATTTATTTTATTACAACTATGCCAGTAAGACCTATATATATAGCAGCAACACTAATATTGTCATGTTGCGTGCATTCAGATAATTAGGAAAAAATACTAACATATATATATATTATTTTTTCAAAGCGATCGCGGATGACTGTAGGGCAACTCCATGTACAGATGAACACCAGGAATGTGTAGAGAATGGAGGAACCTACAGCTGCCAGTGTGCTGTTGGATACTACTTCATAATCATCGGAACTCAGGACAAATGCAGAGGTAAAACAATGTTACAACTTTCTGACATGTTTGACTGCTATGATAGCTTACTACATCTCTCGCGCAGGAAAGTTTTCTTCTTCTATCTACTATACAAAATGTAATGATCGTTTGGAACTTCTAGAAACTCTCTTTCTTACAGCAGATAACTAGCTCTTCTCATTAGAATTTTGTCACGTATTCTTTAGAATCCCTTACGTACGAAGCTGAGCTGACAATCGTTGAAATTGGTGGGATAAAGCAGAGCTTCACAGCGGAGTTGGGCGATACAGAGTCTGAAGACTTCATGAGGACGTCGTCAGTTGTTAAGGATGCGGTAAGGAGCTCCTTCTCATGGTACCCTTCGTTATTGAATTTATTGGCATATTAACATATATTCCTTTCATATCTGCATACGTTCGTTCGTTCGTTCGTTCGTCCCATCTGCATACGTAGGACAATATATTTGTACATTATTCCAAAATTGAGACCAGATCACCCATACACAAATTTGCTGTAATCCTTCTAATGTTATTGGTGAAATTTTGTTGTACTGCATCTGTATGCAGTGTAGTATCTGTATGTAGTATAGTAGCCATTGCCATACGTTGTATCCCGTACAATTGTCGAGCAATAAAGTTCGTTCATTTGTTACTTATTTTGATTGATGTTTAGCTCTCTCATAGTTTCTTTCGTCAGAAGTAGAAAGTGAAACATTTTGCGATTCATCGTGCAAATAATTAAGGGCAGGTTATTGCAAATTATTGAAGGTCAATTGAAAATTGTTACAATGTTTTATACTTGTAGAGTGCGACTAATTCTAGGAACCATTTCATAACACTAAAACATATCAAACTTATCTTTCTAGCTTGACGAACATTTCGAGGCGGGTAGCCTGGCTGGACGGTACAAGGGAGTGAAGATCAAATCCTTCCGGGCAGGAAGCGTCATTGTCCGGTTTGACCTCCACCTGTCCCAGGGCCCCGCCTCCGTCAGCACGGTCACCGGGGCGTTCTACGGGAACCTACGGGGAAACAGCTTTGGGTCGTCTCAAGTTTCCATCCTGCCATCGTCTCTGAGGGTTTCTGAAGTCGGTATGTTTCTACTATCAGTTATCAGTTATCGTACCTGCCATCATTGACTATTTACAGTGGTAACCTAAATTGGCTAGACAAGGCGCCTAATCGTTTTTACGCTATCGTCGCTCTCATACCTTCATAAGTTGCGCCATTTTATTCCTGAGATAGACCCGAACTAACATTGCTTCGTTTTTTTTTCGTTTTTCCTTTCAGGGATCAGTACAAGACTTTTAAATGTGGTCTTACTAGTGACATACAATGTATGTATTTAGGTGAAATCTTGAACCCTTGATTAGACATAGATATACAACGAAAGGGTAAGGAAATAAATGTATTTGTTTGTGTGTGTTTCTGCAGCTGAAGACGACCCGCCTACTCCCTGGTACAAGGAGCCGCTGTACCTGGTACTCGTGTGTATCGGCTGTGCTGTAGGTGTGACCATCGCTGTGGTGGTGCTGATGTGCTACTGTAAGAACAACAGCTTGGCCCGTCAGAGGAAACGTCACATCGCTGATGATCATGACGGCGACGGGAATGGTTTAGAGCCCGTCCAACTGCAGGAGCTGCGTGGTGAGACGAACAAGTCCTTTGATGATCTTCAGCCAGTCAAGCTCAACTTCGTCGCACCGATCTACCAGTAGGAACCTTTGCTGTAGAAATATCTAAGGTTAAACATAATAAGTGTGTTTCTGGTTTGTATCCAGCAGAGGTTTTGTAACACTAACAGTGATATAGTTGTTTGTGCTTGGATCAAAATAAGTTATGTTGAATCTTTGTTACCCTTGTTCAACATGAACGTATTGTTCCGTTGATTTGTCCTTTTACAAGTGTCTGACCATCAAGCTAAATTATGGTTTTTCAACGTGTTCAGATCTAAATATGGGAGGTGGTCAAGATGGTAGCGATTTTACTCGGTCAATATGATATTGCCCCATCGTGCTGTTGGTGGTAATACCCAGCTACTTTTGATTACTTAGTGACGTGAACTCTTATGAAGGATGCCTGTGTGTGAATTTCTTGTGAATTGTGTTTTATGACTTAGTCTAGCATAACAGTACTAGTTTTTGAAGCGTAACTAGACATGTAGTAGTTCACACTGCCATTGTGCATGTATGCAATAGGACCCTTTTAATTAATGATCAATGATCAATCTTACTATATTTTTTTCTGGTGATGGTAGACCGTGATTGTCCCTAAATTGATAAATATAGAATCTGATACACCGATAGATACATGTAACGTTACTTACTCTCGCATATGCATAGAACAATGTTGGCAATATGACACTCTGCACGATTTTGCATTTGACAATGTGCACTTTAATTGCATTTCTAAATGAGTTGGAACGTTACGAAAATCACCAGACTCTTTAATTTTGTCAGCTGCTCAATACATAGTAGTCTGTACAACAGAAACATGCTGATACCACGGGTCATATGTCTTTGAGCAATCACAAAACACGTTTTTGTTTATCTTTTTGTCATGAAATATTTTGTAGATATCAAGCATTTCTCCCTGAATAAAATCATTTTCCCACAAACATGTCGGGGATACTACTAGTATGTCACGAATACTCAAAGTGGACACCAGAACTTAACACTTCACTTAGCAGTACTATTTTAGTGTGTATTTCTGTTTGTTTGTCTGTGGGTATGTTTCAAACTTAAAGTGAAAAGAATTGAAATCTCTGATTGCCTTGTTTGTTCGACCCATTGTACTTGAATGCGGGGAAAATATGTCAACATGGCAACGGTTTGAAAGTTAGAAAGAGGCAAGACTGCTGCAATTTGATATCAAGTCGATAGGGGCGCTACTCACCGTCGCCCTTCAGATATAGGGAATTCTCGCCTCTACTATTATTGTGCATTTCACGGATGAGCTCACATGACACAGAACCGTTGATCCTTGTGCCACACATCTGTCATGATCCACCCCTCTGAAACCTCCCGAATGGTATAACCCTAGATATGGACGAGTAAACACACAAAACCTGTTCTCTGAGTGACCGCACCACTTTACACCCGTTGTAATTAGCTCTAGGTCAGACAATATATTTCTTCCTCGAGGAAAAATACACTCCTATTCGAGGCACAGTTTTATCCAACATGATACTTTTTCGGTATTTTGCACTTTGTATGATGATCGTTGTTGTGGCTACAAATCCAGATGTAGAAGACAAACTAACTGAGATGAACGCCAATCTGCCAGAAAACAAACAGGTCTCGTTCCACGTTGCCATAGAAATCCCCGCCAGATATGCAGAGTGCTTCTATCAGTATGTGGGCGAGCGTGCCAAGCTGTATGTGGACTTCAAGGTAAGATACACGATACATTATTTCAAAAACCACTTTGTAAAGGAAATCAGATAAAATCTTCGTGTTCATTCTTATGATCTTTTAAAGTAACAACTAATCACCCCCCTCCATGTCTGGTGTTTATCGTCTTTGGTTTGGCTTATTCGGCTGTATAAAGAGAAATACAGCCAGGGCTACCTAACTAACCAGTGGCTATTATCCAGGGCTAGCCCTGGT
>NC_049987.1:8171857-8235024 GCF_000003815.2 Branchiostoma floridae | reverse complement strand
TGCGTACGTAGCTAAAAATAAACGACAAACATTATGAAATAGAATCATACCTTGTAGTATGTGTGACTAAACACAGTTTCCCAACGGCTGATTCTAAACAAGTTGTGATGCAAGTTGTAAATCCACTGCCTGACTGTAAACAAGCGTGTTGTCGGAATGACTAAGGACGCTGCTAAATAATGTAGCCACGCATGCGCATTGCTTACCCGCGGGTTGCCCAGGCAACCGACAAGTACAAAGCATCTAGGGTCTGGGCGATACTATTGATTTTGAGGGGTGTCAGGTATAGTTTAATGAATCTATTAGTATCGCCAAGGATATAACGTCCTTGGCATCGCATTGGTATCGCAATTTGTTAATATTGTTGAACAGATTTCGTCATAATTCTTGCTGAAAGAAATGATTTTGTTGCTGCCATTCCACACAAAGGTTAGTGTGATATTTAAGGTTGAAGTAAATAACGGAGGATCCCCAAGTTCGCGACTGTACCCTACCTACGCCACTACGTGTTTACTTCATTTCTAAGGTGGAAACTTCAATGAACAACTTCAATGGTTGTTCCAAACTAAGACTATCGAAGATAGGTATGCATATAGTCTTCTGTTGGTGTCTTGTCAAGCGGAGATCAGCGGAGCAACAAAGTGAAGAGACGGCACCACGTTTGGGCGACATGCCTGGCGAAAGCGACCGCCGTCTATTCTCTAATTGTTTTATATCGAAAGAATGGTCCTGGAGACTAAATATAGAAAGGCTTCTTAAAGATAATTCTAGACTGTAAAATTAGGATGGAAATGGAAATCTGCCTTGTTGTGCAGTTTATCAGATTGTTGAATTATCGATCAAACGTACGGAGCATTTCGGTGGTTCGATTGAGACAGAATGGACTCAATGGAGACATAAAAATGTAAGATCGTGTTACATTTTCTGTAAAAAGTCTGACAAACCGAGTCAATAGATACAGGAGAATAATGATACAAGTTATAACCTATGTAGACAACACTAATAGGATTACATATCTTGGGAGAAACGACATATTATAACCTTCTGTTGGCTGCAACGTTGGCGGTAAAATGTAGGCAAGTGAAGTACAACGAAAACTACGTTTCATTTCACATCCAGCCAAGAAAACTCCGAAATAGGAATAAGTATCACTCAATTTTATCTATACAATATCCTAGAGGAAAGTCTCGTCAAATTCAGCGGGATTAACAAAAAATACGTATTATATAGTTCCGTCTGACTGTCGTGTCACTTCACATAAGAGCTTTAACGAATTCTTCGGGGATTTTTCCGAACTACCACGTCAATGCATTGGATTTCTAGAACTAATCATCATTTTAGATTACGAAATACTCCATTTCAGAATTTATTTACGGTTGTTTTGTTTTCCCGTCCGCTCGTGGGGAGCGCAGAGCTAATGAGTCGGGATAGTGTTCCTGGCCACCTCCGGTATGGTCCTTATTTTTTATTAGCTGGAGCAGCGTCAGAAAGCTGAGTTTGGCCATTCGATCAAAATATACTTGGATAATAAAGTCTGTTTCAACCTCATAGATTTCATCTCATTTTGTTGGAGGACTTCGACCGAAATCTGAAAGAAGAGGAATCCGTACTAAGCGATCTTATTTCTTATTTGGGGTTGGGTGTATGAAATGTATCATTATTTTCCTAAGGTCTGTCTGCATTATATATATATATTTATAGCTAAATCCAGTGGGAATTTAGCTACTTTACATACTATTAGGCTCTATCCAAGCGATCGTCACAAAAGTAAGTTCCGCCTGGCTGTCGTGTCACTTAACATAAAAAGAACTTTCACGACTTCTTCGGGGATTTTTCCGAACTACCACATCAATCCATGGGATTTCCTGGGACGAATTATTATTTTGAATTCATTTCAGAATTTACGGTTGGTTTGATACTAGTATTACCTCCTCGTCTGTCTAACGCTTGGAAAACAGCCGGTTTGTAAAAACCCCTTGGTTTGCATATGCAGTGTGCACCCTCTCAAAACATCTGGAATTCTATTGATGTTCGGTAGAGATGTTTCATTCTATAACTATTGCGACTACACGACTTGATTGTTCAGATGCCGGTAGAATTGTAGAAAAAAGAACCCATTGAATGCGTAGTTTGGACGGGTGGAGACAATTTTACCGTGTCGATCGTTTTGAGTGACACAGTCTGCACTAAATTCTTTTATTTTTTCATTGGTTTATTATTTATGCTATTAGCATAATATCACAGCTAATAGGATAGAGTGATGGGAGTTATTCTGTACCGTCCTGAGTATACGCATCGGCAACGTTCTCCATGTCTTGCAAATCCATGTCGATTTGGCTGATTCGAATGAACTCCGTACGATGCATTCTATTTCAACTTGTTGCTGTCGGTGGAGACACGATCAGAGAACTTGGAAAGAGCTAAGTAACATGCATGATCCATTGATTTTCATACATGTCTCATTTTCAAATTTGTATCAATTTACTTATGAATTTCTATCATTAAATTATCAACGTACCGTGTTTCCGACGTTTGGAATAGGCGCCCGGCTAGAAGTAGTTACCGACGAATTATGACCCTGGTATACACTTACCTTTGATGCTTCAACTGAGGTAATGACACTAGTATGTCGGACGTAGCCTGTACACGTACATGTGTTGTTAATAAACAACAGCCGAAAACAGTTTTTTTGTTAGACGTACATGTATCAGAACTATTACGAGTTAGACGTACATGTATCAAAAATATTACGTAGCAGAAGTAATGTAAGTTATGCAGAGCCAGCGCCAACACAACTGACTTTTAACAAATAAGAAATGAAACAAAATCTTTTCGAAAAATGTCAACTTGAACGCAAACTCAACACAAATTTACACAAGACAATTTTTCCATTTTGTTCTTGTTTCAAGCTGTTGTTTCCATTTAAATCTGTTCTATTGTTTATACTGACAAGCAGCTTTCATGGGTGGTAGATTATTTTTTTATTTTCTTTTGGGTGCTTATCTTCATACAAAATACATGTTCATGTATATCATCGTACTAGTATCTTGACGTTGTTTAATCGTTACTTCGTATGTTTTGGAATGAATCCAAGGTAATCGTTAGGATCGAGGAAGAGAAACATTATTATGACGAAGTTCCTACCACCAAATTTAATGAGAAAGAACTAAAAATGAAAATAATTCTAATCTCCTTAGTCGAAGGTGCAAAACGGAAACAATCGACCATTTCTGTCTAAAACCATGCCTTAGCAGACGTTGTCCTTGCAAGGAATGACTTTTCGTTTTGGCTCTTGTTCCTCAAATGCCATTTGAAAGGTAAGTCAAGACTCAAGAAGCAACTTGTGTTAGTAAAAGTAGTACTTCTGAACACAGTTAGTAGAAGGTAAGTTTCAATCTTCATGCAAACCAGAACCAGACAAAACTTCGTCAGAACAAGGAGTTCAAATAAATAGATCTCAACACACAAGTAAAACGGCATGGGAAACTCTTCCTCCGACTTGCTCCGACAGTTAATACCGGCCTGCTTGATAGGTGCCAATGATGAATAAATGAAGATGTCTATTGTATGGGTTACTAGTTCTAAGTAAGCAAAAAATATAAAACGAAAACGAATGAAAATTCATGTACGTAACAGTTACGAGAAATCAGCATAGTCCCCCCAAATCAGGAGTAGTAATAGCCTGTAAATGATGGATAAGTAGGGTATTTCACGACCCGACGGCCAGACTGTACTGTCAGTTGTTACAAACGTTAATGACAATGACAATGCTGATTATTGCTGGACATTTTGGACATTCATGTCACAGCGAGGTGTGAACAATAGACTGTACACCAGTGGCGCCTGTACTGAATCCGGGAGGTGGCGTTCTAGACACAGATGTGTATTCCAATCTTTGTTTCGTCACATTAAAAGGAAAACCAAAATTTACCACAGAGTTTTCCTTAAAAAAACTAGCCTCTACCAGGCTCCTCGGATCGGTGGTCTAATTGTAAAAGAAATCTTATCTTAGCAGTATTTGAATTTATTTGGAGGTATTTGGCAACAAGAAGGGAGTGACGAACCAAGGAGGTTAAGTCTTTTTTTTAACCTCCTTGGACGAACGAAATATTTGGGCAAAACCTTCCATATCGACGAGTCCTGATTGATTGCCGTCTTGTTTGTAAATTTCGTAGCATATGTCAGGCTTGAGTAGCAGTAATCATAACCTCCTTGCTGTTAATTTCCTATCAAAGTATCATTGAGCAATTAAATTCTGTCTGTCATCGTTTCTAGACCTTTTTTTAGTCTTCACAATATTTATTTACAGATAAACATAACAATCACCTGACATTTATGTTACATACTATAAATGTCTATACAATATTGTTACTGTGTTGTATTAACTGGTATTGTATATACTAGACGCGTGTTAGTCGAAACTAGAAGGTAAGGATAAACGAACGTAGAGTTATGATAAACAAAGAACGACACATACGCACACACACACTTCAGACCAACGCCTTGTACTGCTGTGTTCTTCCTTCGACCAAAGAGGCTATAAGAAATTAACCTCCTGCTTCGACACTTCAAACCACTGAAGGAGCTTGGATATACCTGTGTATTAAAAAGAACACGAACAGAAATTCATTATCCATCTCCAAGGTATTTGCCAACATCTCAAAAAACGGTAGGGTTGTTCATGAAGGTTGAAACAAGGACATCAGCTGATATAACGTCCTTGGTTGAAATAACTGTTTTGGGGAAGAATAATTAGTCAGCGGAATTTAGCCGTCCGATCAAACCACACTTCCCTAACTTCGTAGCCCATTTCAATCGCCGGACCAAAAACATTATATCCAGTAAGAATTAGCTTGTAACATGTGTCTTTAGCGCTGAATTCGTCTGCGATTGTTGAGTGAGATCAGATGTAATAAGCCTCACATATTTTGATTTCGTGTACCGTAAGCGTGCGAATTCCTAGTTGAACAAGTTCGCTACTTTCAAGTTTTCCCGCGCAGCCCGCGGCAGCCTTTGATCATGCCTCGGGCTCGTGACAAAGAGAGATCATCAATTCAATTTTGACAAGGCGGTGGCGTCATGGTGTCTGGGGAGAAACGACATCGCGTGTTGTGGAAAGATAATGTGTAGTTTTGTAAGCAAATAGGCAGCTTGTCACTGAACATTGACGAAGAAAATCATGATATCTCGTGAGCACACCAAGCAAGCCATACGTACACCGAGAAGAAGCGTCACGAAATACTCCAGTATTACCGATTGTAAACAAGACATCTCTGTACTAAACGATAAGTCATAAATGTCGGTTGGGCATATTCAGTTTGATTCTTGGACTATAATAACAGCTTTACGACGGTAAATCAGTACTGTAAGATATGTACAATTTCACACTTAATGTCTACACTTTAGCACACATGTGCGTCTCAATTCAAAGGATTTATAATATCGAGATTACCCTATAGTAAATACTAGTACTGATGTACGATACGTACAAGTCTGACGGAACAATTCAGGTAAACTCGGGTAAAACTGTGACAGCACACTGACAGTCAACAGAAAAGGCGGCGGTTTTGTCTGAGATCGAAATGTGTGGAGTGAACCATATGATATACGCGGCTGTAGTTATTAAGGAGTTGTAAAAATCACAAAATTAATATCAGAGCTATTTGTAATAAAATTCATTATTTACATCACCTTTGTTTACAGAAGTAAAACACACTGGGCACCACGAGTCCGGTAGTCCTTACAAGCCGTTTAAAACAAGATAATTCTACAAGAACACATGCAAAATGGTGACGATCTTTGTCTATAACTTCACGTCGTAATGATAATATTTACCAGCGTGCCTTCTCCGCCATGGCTTGGATACTGGTTCACTTGAATCAAGGATTTTAATCTCCTTGGTCAAATACGCCATGTAGCCATACAGGCTCTAACAGGGGCTTGGGTATAGTCCGTTTCAAGTCAACTTTCACCTCCGCCGGGATTGAGTGCCGAGTCTTCACTCAGAGAGGGAAAATGAAGCCGCGTTGCCCCAGGCCGGCCACGGCTCCGTGCAGGCACCGCTAGAATTGAAGTAACGCACGTAATGGGCCTGGTTTGAGAGCCAAGTTTGGCGGGACAGGAAAATATAGCCATGTTGCCCGGCCCCGGCTCCGTGCAGACACCGCTAAAATTGAAGAAACGCACGTAATGGGTTTGGATTGAGTGCCGAGTCGGGGAAAATATAGCCGTGTTGCCCGGCCCCGGCTCCGTGCAGACACCGCTAAACTTGAAGAAGAGCACGTAATGGGCTTAGTTTGAGAGTCTGGCGGGGTGGGGAAATATACTGTAGCCATGTTGCCCGCCTGGCTCCGTGCAGACACTGCTAAAAGAGCACGTAATGGGCCTGGTTTGAGAGCCGAGTCTAGATCTGGCGGGGCGGGAAAATAGCCGTGTTGCCCGGTCTGGCTCCATGCACAGACACCGCTAAAATTTAAGACACGCACGCGTATAAAATGGGTCCGCATTGAGTGCCAAGCCTGGCGGGGCGGAAATATGCCATATTAGCCGTTTACCCCGGCCAGAACTCCGTGCAGACACGGCTAAAATTGAAGAAACGCACGTAATGGGGCTGGATTGTCTTCATCCGGGGCGAGAAAATATAGCCGTGAATGCCCGGCCACGGCTACGTGCGGACACCGCTAAAACTGAAGAAGCGCACGTAATGGGCCTTTACCTGGGGCGAGCGTGCAAAGGTAGCGGCACACGAGCAATGGCACGTTTCGTGTTGACCCTCGTGTAAAGAGAAACCTCACGTCGTGCTATTCCTCATATCATGGTCCCCTTACATACCTGGAGCTACCTGCTTTGCCAGAATGGCTAAGGTAATATTTTCGGTCCGGTTGTGTGTTCTCCCCCCGTTTGTGAGCAGCATAACTCGAGAAGACTGCGACGGATGCGGCTGATATTTGGTGGGTGGGTAGGGGTCTGGGGAAAGAAGGGGGAGTTCGATAATGGGCCCCCTAGCGGCTTGCTAAGGTACTGCAACGGACCCTCCATGCTCGATATCTCGCGTTCTGGACATGCTGCTGATTTTTGAGCGGTAGGGACCCCTTAAAGCAGAGAGTGACTGCTGCGAGTTTGGGCCCCCTAGCGGCTTTCCTGGAAGTGCAGGCGCCGGTTTACTTGCAAACTTTTGTCCGTAAACAGCATAACTCGAGAAGACTTCGACGGACGCTGATGATATTTGGCGGGTGGGTAGGGGTCTGGAAAACGGAGGTTGAGTTCGATGATGGGCCCCCTAGCGGCTTCCCTTGGTACTGCAGCGCAACTTCCGGGTGTGTTTTCTCATATTCTAAACATGGTATGGTCACAAATTTTTGATGTTAGATAGCTCTTGTGCTCAGGAGTTGGTGACATAAGTTTGGGCCCCCTAGCAGCTAGTTTAGGGATAGCCGGGGCATTCTTGTCAAAAACTTCTGAAGCATTACAACCCCCCAACCTGGTTTGGTAGATTCCACCATGCAGCTGTACCTGACAGTTGACAGCTCCCGAGGCCAGGGGTCAGACTCCCTGACCCCACATGTCAGTTTCCAGACTGGGCAGACCATGCCAACCAGGTAGGATTTGATGGTAGAAGGACTTTTCCATAACTCCAGAAGGGAACAACGGATTTTACCTTTGCCAGAATGGCTAAGTTTATGTTTTGGGCGTGTTTGTGTGTGTGTGTGTGTGTGTGTGTGTGTGTGTGTGTGTGTGTGTGTGTGTGTGAACAGCATAACTCAAGAAGCCTTGGATGGATCCTGATGATATTTGGTAGGTGGGTAGGGGTCGGGAAAACGAAGGTCAAGTTCGATAATGGGCCCCATAGCGGCTTGCTAAGGTACTGCAGCGGAAACTCAATTTTTGATATCTCGTGTTCTGGACATGCTGTGGTCATGATTTTTGAGTGGTAGATAGCCCTCGGGGCAGAGAGTAAGTGCTGTGAGTTTGGGCCCCCTAGCGGCTTTTTGGAACTGCAGGCGCCGGTTTCCTTTCAAACGTTGGACGAGAATAACTCTACAACGTGTTGACGGATCTTCATGATTTTTGGTATGTAGATAGAATGAGTGTTGACTTACATAATGGGTACTAATTATGCAAATAAACAGCTAATTTGCATAATTAATGAGGAAAGTTTATGAATCCACTGCATTCCATGATAGGACTTTGAAACTTGTCACATATGTAGCTGGGAAGGAGGGAAATGTCAATAGATATCAATTATGCAAATGATGATCTCATTTGCATAATTAATGAGAAAATGTGAAGATGTTGACGGATCATCAGGGTTTTTGGTATGTAGGTAGCGTAAGTGAAGACATACATAATGAGATACCAATTATGCCAATCAACAGCTAATTTGCATAATTAATGAGGACATTTTATAAATCCACTACATTCCATGATAGGATTTTAAACTTGTCATATATGTAGCTGAGAAAGAGAGAAATGTCAATACATCTTCATCATGCAAATGATGACCTCATTTGCATAATTAATGAGAAAATATGAACGTGTTGACGGATCGTCATGATTTTTGGCATGTAAATAGCCTAAGTGAAGACTTATATAATGTGATACTTATTATGCAAATTAACAGCTAATTTGCATAACTGATTAGGAAAAGTTCATAAATCCACAGCATTCCATTATAGTACTTTCAAAGTTGTCACATATGTAACTGAGAAAGAGGGAAGAGAGTAAGAGGTGTATTAAAAGACTTGAAAAGAGAATGGATCAAAGGATCATCATGATTTTTGGTATGCTGATATCAATTAATTGTAACTTGGGATCTAATTTGCATAATCAATGCCGAAATTTTATAAACCAACTCCAAGCATATAATCTTGAAATGAAATGAAATGAGTAACGCATTTGTCTACAGACATCATTCTACATAACAAACCTGGTTTATTTGGCAAAGGTATGTGTTCGTGGAACTCTAGTTGTCGTTATTATCGTTATCTCAATTGTTACGTAATCTTTCGTAGACCACAAATCGAGTCCAATTGCACAATTTTCCTGACTCCATTTTTTTGGTCATAAGCAATTTGTTTTCGTAACATTTGACATCATTATTGCCGTTATTATCGTTGCTCAATTGTTACGTAATCTTTCGTAGACCATACATCGAGTCAAATTGCACAATTTTCCTCACCCAATCATGTCTTGCAAACACGAACCCAGTTAAGCCAGACTTTATGGAACAGACATATTGTTTTTTGGCTCTCCATACTAAGATATGAAACAAATATATGGCTCATATACTTATCAACATACATATCAATATCAGATTCCATATTTAGCTTAGCTTGAGTAGATTGGCAGAGTTGATAATTCCTGATGGCTATTGCCGTGAAAAATCAATAACTTTGAAGAAAGAACACATCCAATTCAGCTCCATGGCCCCAATAAATCCCTTAAAATCGATATGAAGGCCATTCACAAAGCCTTTGCATTGACGGTTACAATGAACTTTGTACCACTGAAGAAAGGCAGGCCCACAACATTTCGTTTCAAGCTGTGCTAAAGGCTTATTATTATCGACAAAGCAAACCGTACATAGACATTGCTTTTACATGGACCTTGCTTTTACATGATAATGGATGAAAACTGTGTTCATGCATGCATACTCAGAAATACAATGAAGTACTAGTATGTGTTGTTTTTCCTCATTGTTGTGCGCTTGTTGTCCTTTTGTCGTATTTCCGACAAGTCCGCAACAACAAGCTCATACCCTTCCAATCATGCACCACTGCCCTGGGACAAAATGACGGCACCAAATGACGCCCATGAAACCAGTACAGGTTCTGCTATCGCAAACCTGTAAACATGGCTTACTGTCCTTATATGAAGCGAAGCTCGTCCAAGCCCGGTTAACGCCCTTTTTAGATTGCTCTGATATTCAGGGTATGCGCATCTAAGGCAATCGTCTTTAAACTTTGAAGATGACTCCTACCGAATGGCAACTGAAGTGCAACACAACTTTCATTGTTGGTCAGTGGTAAAGTTGTAAAGGTTGAAAAAACTAGCGCTAATAAATAAATTACTATTTCTAGAGGAATCAATAAGGCCATCTACATCAGAGCTCTACGTAGCTACAATCATGTCCAGAGACAGAGGGCGCCATAGACTTTCTGCAACTTATGATCCACTGCTCATGGAATCACGTGTGCTTGTCTACATAACGTCCCAGAAGGATCGTCCATTCCTTGGGAAAACCTGGAATTGATCAGTCGAAAATTTGGGTGAGTCCAATTTCTTGTGTTGCAAATTTCAGTTCAACTTTTTTCAGAGTACTAGTAACTTCCACTAACAGATGAACTTATTTATGTATACAAAAGCTACTGTGGGTATACTTGTAGTAGGATCAATGTAAATTTTACCATTATACAAAATAACTGATTCCAATCCGGAAAAAAATCAATATGACTGACTTTACATAGAAAACACTGCAGATATCTCTTGAAAGAAAGAGTTCAAAAACATTAATCTGATGAGATTGGTACAGCTTTATTTTCATATTTAGAAGACATTATACCAACACAATGCACCACATAGTGTAGCAGTACGTGCATGTACACTGTTCCATGTATTGTACATTTCTTTACATCTAGTTTCCATAATCTACATGTAATAGTTAATGCAACTGTTATATGGTACCCATTATATTGCCAGCTTGGACTATCAAAACAGACAGTGCCCATGTATTTTTCTTTCATTTAGAAACACAAGACTTTACTTTGTCAAAACACTTGATATTTTAACTTGGTGACTCATGCAGTACATACACAATAGGGCCATGCTGAACTAACAATACTCTGGAACACATGAACCTGTATGTTGGACATTGCTTGGTAACATAAATACACTACTCAAAACACTTCTCAAAACTTAGTCCTACCATGTGTGACAGTCAACAACACAAGACGGTTCATAGAAATTATACCAGACAACTTAACTCTTATTTGATTTGCTAGGTTTAAAAACCTCTTATCAAGCATTTTACTCTCTTTTTTGTATATCTACTTTACTTTTAATCCAACCTCTTGTACTAAGAGTATTTTTGCTTAGAACTTGTACATACAAATGGTGTTGTTTCACTTCTTGAAAATTGCAGATACAAAGTATTCTTACACTGCCTGCACAATTCAACACAAGTTAGAGGCATTCCAAGCAGCAAAATCCTAGATTAAATGTCAATGTTCATCTTTGTATTTTCTTTGTATATTCTTTCTTCTTTTTCTTCATTAGTGAAAACAAGGAACGCCAATTCTATGATCTGTTGCAAGACTGGAAGCTTAGATCTGCAAAAGGTAAGGAAAAGGCACATGTTAACGTTGTTTATTTCTTATCAGCTGTAAGTAATTCTTTTCACTGTTAGCACTCATGAAGTGTCAATCTTGATGTACACAGAATACTACACTGTGTATTCTGTATCATCACTCAAAGGACAGAGGGCAATCCTTACCCGCGGGAGAGCTGAAACAGAATTTTTGACAACAGCACACATACCTTATGTGTGACATAAATGTAGTTACAGACTTGTGATGGTTAGTTTCAACCCGTTACACCTTCATGACAAGTAGCAACATTTTACTCACAACAGTATTTCACAACACAGTCCAATCTAAACCCAACTGTTTTAAGTTTCTTTGAAGCAAGTTTTAGAGTCTTCCTACTCACATTCTCAATTTCATCCTCTTCTCTCTCAAAGTCATCAAAGGTGATGTCATCCTCCTCGCCACCCTCACCATAGGTGACTGTGTCATTGATTCGTACTGAGGGAGAGAAAAAAGCATACAACTGATTAATAAACTCCAAGTGACCATTTTCCATCTTGCAAAATCTATCTAAAGCCCACTCTCCACAAGATGGTAATTGATGATCAACCAAAGTTGCTTTTGCGTGACCCTTGATTTCTTAATTGGAATATAATACAAGATGTAAAAGTATGATCTACAGGACAACAAAACAAAAAATATTTTCAAAAATCTGTTTCGTCCATTAAATTTGTTGAGCGATCTGTAAATCTTTGGTTGTTCAGCAGTTGAAGCAGGTAGCAGCCTCTAGTGGCAAGAGGGTGTAACTAGATGTCTGCTGGGATGATGTGGCAAATGGAAAGGAAAGATAGATGTACTACTGAGTCTATTCTGAACATCACCTGAACTGTAAGAGAAAATGCTCCAGGAGAACCAAAGTAAGGTATATCTGAGTGCAGTAGCACTTAGGTTATACATCTTTCCAGAGACTTACCAGATTCTGGCAACTCTCCATACAACTTCAGGTTTCGTGCTTCGTCAGCGTTGTACTTCAGGATCACATCTGCCTTTGCATCCTGTACAGGTATTGAGTTTACAAGTACAAATTAATCCAGGTTACACATCTTACTTTACATAAATCTGTAAAATCTAATGCAGGCTTTGTCAGCACATTAATTTTTTTTTTCAATTTTCAGCTAACTTTTTCATCAGTTGTCCATTTGTGGTTTTACACTTTCACATGGAAAAACTTTATTACATGACAAACACTAACAAGGCGAGAAGCTAGGACTATTGATTACATTGAAGCACAATTAAGACTGATGATGTATTGCATATGATGACATACTATGGTAAATGATTTTTACTAACCTGGTACTCTCTCAGCCCCACCAGAATGATGTCTGATGTGTTAATCCACACCTGCAGAACAACAAATACAAGGATTAACAGGCACAAAACACAATCACTGATCACACAGCACATACTGAATCCAAAGTCACTTTTTACAATGACTATCTTGGCTCACAACATCAGCAAATTGCACTGTCGAGGCAACAGAGGCCGTGGTAGACCTAGGAAATTTTGGCTGAGTGTGTCATTAAGGACATCAAAGTGTCCAGTCAGCATGAACCCACTCGACAGAGCCACTTGCTGCGCTCCCATGCCAGGAGCCCCCACAGCAATATAATTAAATACTACATTGTGCAACAAAAACTATGTGAGTTCGTATAGTATACACTTGTTAAGCAGAGGGAAGAGGCATTTAAACAATAATTAGTGATAGCATAGCTCCAGATGTTTTATTTATCGAATTGTTCACTTCTAACACTAGCTGTAATACTAATAGTACTTAGTCTTTACTATTCCATGTAATATTATTGAATCACTGCATTTAGCCCATGTGGGCAAGAGCATGTAAATGAAGATCTCTCATTATACGCCCATTCCTCGTTAACTGGGAAAATTGGAGGTAGAAAATTGTAAAAAATAAAGTTGTCCAAAACGCTTACCTGCTGGTATGAACTTGTTACCACTTATATCGACTATCTTTTGCTATTTTTGTCTGGTGCTAACACGCTTAATTTTGGAGATACTTGATTTTTAGTAGGCCATGCCATCTTTCCTACAATTTCGTAATAAAGAGCATATTACTACACAGAGAAATGTTCCAGCAAGTAATAGTGGATTAACAACAGCCAAATTAGCGCATTTTCCAACCCAAAACCTTCAAATTACACGCCAATGAGAAATATTTAACCGCCATGTCATTTGTTTCGGAATAATCATCAAAATTACTAGCTATTAAGTTTGCTACATTTGTATAAAAGTAAATAAATGATATGTTATTTTTCTGATATGAAGACAAACCGTTTAATACTCCTTAATTTTCACCCTGTAGGATGGGATAAGAGCGATAGAATATATTTATGAAAATGGTTGGAAGCAGGCGATATCTATTCTACAGGTAAATGCCAATGAACTGTGGTAACGTAAATTACAGAATCTCTAACATTTGGAGGAAAGCCGAATAGTGTACATACTGGCTCTATTTGAACTGATCAGGTCATGTTCGTCTATAATGCTGGACCTCTTATCTTCATGTTGCTAACTCAGAGTAGCAAAAAAGTGTATCTTTGTTATCCGGAATACCCGTATAATCTTGTTCGTCCTGTACCCACCCGGACTCTGCGGAAAGACACCCAAGATATGCAAGGTCTCTATCTTGGCGGGGTCTATTTAAATACATGCTAAGTAACAAAGGATTCACGCAATCACACGCTCTAGGTCAGAACCGCTTCGTCCTCGCGTCCTTTAATAATCAAGTCTTTGGGAATAGCAGGACATGATGCGATGGCAACATGCACCAGATGGACTGGGCCTTTCTAGCACAAGCTTTCGATATTGGAAAGACAACAAACTAAACACCAATTATCGCACTTCTTATAAAACATTTTTTAATGTCAGGACAATCTTTGTTGGTGGAACAAAGACAATGTCACATCAATATAGAATGAATGTGCTACCTAACAAAATGTCCATCCATACACCTTATATCGTGTGGTTCAATAATACCGGCAGAAAGAACTGTGTAATATGTGTATAACAAGGCTTTTGTTGATGAGCAAGGCTATAAACAACAGTGAATTTTCCAAAAGAGAGCTGCATGTGTAAAGGCACTGGTCTGTTCTACAGTTATCCTGGCAGCCTGTCCCTTTATACTAATGCCACGATTACATGACAAGCCTGACGTTATATAGATCTTGACTTTATAGAGTGGGATTGGTTTCACAAATAGCTTTCTGCCTTGAACCATGTGTCTGTCCATGTAAAACAATTCTGTGCATCAATTCTGTGCAGTCACGACTGGTTGAAAGAGTAGTTTGCTTCTAATTAACAAGATTTCCAACCTTAACAAGCAAAGGTGAAAACTTCGGAACATCTAATGACAGTGAAGTCTTAACTTAAGTTAGCTATTAAATTCTGCAGCCCATATGCTTTTGATCATGGAGCTTATAACTCAATGACAAGTCCTCAATGTAGATAATGTGGCGCTAGCGTAAATAGTGTCGCTGATTTACCGCCGTCTGTACGTAAAGGGGTCCACTGTGTAAAACGAGAAATATTTCTGTGACACGAATCTTGACTACATTGACCTTCATAATTAGCTGATCATAATCTCTGTTGCTATTTAAGACAAACATGCTTGAAACGTACCTTACTTCATAAGTCAGTGTTGAGCATGAATTTCTGTCATTCCAGTCGTGTGATCTTCAAAAAGCGCGCAAAAATGACGACAAACTTGGACGAGTCTCCTTTGACAACAGGGGTTTATTTTGGTTCAGTCCAACCCAATATACATTTATTCAACTTGGTACTATACATTCCGTGTAATGTTGATTATTGAAGCATCAGATATCAATATAAACACCCGCATCTTTCCAAGTTGGTGCATGTCAGGTTTATCATTTGAACATCGTTCCTATGAGAAATGAAAAGTCCCAGCATCGTAAAATTCACTGAAACAGGAACATATAAACAGACTGTATTGTGACTCTATGGCAAGCCAAGCCCACCTACAGTAACATTACAGCAGATAATATGTCTTTGGTTGATGTGCTCTTGCTGAACATCCGATGACATGTTGAAGAAAAAAAATGGTAACGTAAATTATATGGTAACGTAAATTATATTTATGCTTTTATTGATAAATAAAATTTTAACAAACAGCTCTGAAAAGATTAACGCTGCAGGCAATTACTTATCTGGGAGCATTCTTTCCTATGACTACAAAAGTAACGATCTTTCTATGATTCTAAGGGACTTATTATGGTAACGTAAATTATATCAAAAAAGTGACAAACGGCCTGAGATTGGCGGTTATAGTCATGTTTCCAACATTCGTGTTTTATGTGTTCTGTCATTTGTTTGTTACGCAACACCACTGTTTAGCAGATAAAACAGTGAAAAAATTATCGGAAAATGTCTTTTCGTAAGCAAATTACACCCAACAGAAGTTCGGTAACGTAAATTATACAAAAGTTGGCGACAAGAATAAAACGGCATCTGACGTAAAAAGGTCGTCTGCTGGACAAGTTCATCAACACGTGACAAGCCGGCCTAAGTGGTTAATGTAAATTATGACTGAAAATTTAAAGAACTAACGTCTTTTCATTATCAGAATGCCACGATATTCACCTTTATAGCATTTCCGACACGTGTTTTTAGCGTGTTTCTAAGCAAAAGCTTACCCCGGACGACCAAAAGGCAACTAACAATGGTGGGAAAACATTGCTTAGCATATTACTATCATGTACTTGTAACGGAAAAGGGCAAAATACGTAGTCATTGTGTCTTTAAAGAAATCTGTGGCCCGCTGCTTATGTGCGACAGCAATTTGCCCCTTTAACGAGGAATGGACGTATAATCAAATATTGGATACTACTACGTAGTCAACATATGTCATCCGTAGACAAGAAACCACAGGAAAATCCTACCTTTTTCCTCAGCTTTCCTCTGATATGACACAATCGTTTCTGGCCATCGAAGCACATGGCCTCCAGTCTGCCATTACCCAACATCTTTGTCACCTGTGCATACTCTACAGGTAGAAGAGAAAAAGAGAGATTATATAACATTTCCTGAAACTGAGCAAAAAGGAACAAAATTGTCAGTTTTGATACATTCATCTGCCACATGTTTGTTGTTGTTGCTGTTGTTGTTGTTATTTAGATATGAACAAGCACAATGTTGAACAGGCCTTGTTACCTGAGCAAAAATGAAACAACGCTGGATTTAATGATGTCAAAAGCATAGGTGGTAACAAGTAAGTACCTTGTCCGTCCTCCTTGAACACCAACTCTCTCTTCTCAGACTCGTTCTCATTCTTTCCCCTTCTTCGGTTCTTTCCTCCCTTTCCTGGAAACAAATGATGAAAAACAATTAAAAAATCATAATGGTCTGTCACAACAATTGCAGATCTTTAACTAGGCTCACAGTGTTGAACTCAAAGACCTGCCTGTATCTCTTAGTCTTTTTCTCTCAACCACGCGGTAGCACGATTGTTTCCTGATTAACAAAGCATACGCCATAATGTCCATGATTACCTATCTGCATACTGTGCAATTAAGTAATTTAGAGCAATTTGTTTCTGTATCTACTTGATGTATCAAATATTTCTGACTGGTTGGCAAAGACATGCGCCATAAAGACTTGTTCAGAAAAATATTTAGCAAAAAACAGAAGTGATCTGATCATCACCCTTCTGACATCTGGCCATGTCATCCAAAAAGTATTTTGCTTTAATAAAAACAGTCAAATCAAGGATAGACACAGATGGTAAGGAGTACACTCTCGTTGATAACAAACCAAAGACGTATCAATGCACACAACACACAGGCATATGGTGCAACTACAAGTAAATTGGACACAAAAATTAATTTACATGCGGACAACGTATTGCCCCCCTCCCCACATAAGTTAACAAAAGGAAACCATACAACACCCATTTAAAGCCATCGCGAATGTCAACAACTAGAATAGAAGGGGCAATGTTTTTCCAAAGACAAAAGAAGGCGTCTACATAGTGGGACAACGTTTCGCTGCCAGTATTAGAAATGAATTTTATAAAATTAAATTCTGTGAAAGCATGACGCATGGCACAAAACACACGTGAAAAACACCGTCTCACTTACCCTTATTCTTCGGCATGTTTATCCCTTAGATGCTAATTTCTCCAACAAATAGTGTCTAGGGTATCTCCTAGGGAATACGAACGCGACAAAAGACGCCTGTAAGGTTACAGAAAGCAGAAAATGATGAAAAGTCACTGGCTAGCTCCTGTCTCCATACGGTTCTGATGTCGACAAATGGCGCAACTTCCTCCCGGCCCGGCGCGGTGCATGCTGGGAGATATCATTGACGGGATTCTTTGACCGGTTCCCGCCAGCAGCGATGGGTCAAACCATCATAAAGATATTAATGGGGGAATTCAACGGGTGATGTTGACTAAAATGATAAACAATATAAACAACAGATGATCTTCCGTGATTCTGTCGAAATTTTCAAAGTAAAATATTAATACAACCGCCTATCCATATGGTGAAGTAAACATCAGAAACTTTTTATGTTTCACACTTATAAGGAGACACACACATTGCAATGAAAACTTCGGGACAGCAACTCATAATTATCAAATGCCTATGAGTATTACTCACTGGGTGTGTTTTGACTATAATCAAAGAAATGCAAGACATAACTTTACTTCTCAGAAATTCGCATTAAAGAATACTACAGCACTTTCTCATGATGATTGCAAGACGCAAACATGTCCCCGCATGGCCCATGTGGTTAAAATATTAGGGTTTTATTGTGGATATGACAATTGTTCGCTCGTTGTTATGCGGCCACGAACAATTATTGTGATAATTAATAATGTATGCATTACAACCTGTACACTGACAGGTGCCCACATTAATCACCTGCAGCGCGCAGGTGCCCGGGGATACCTTACCGGTCGGGTTACCTGAGCCGCGCGCGTCCCCATGGTGACGGCGGCCACGCGCGGCGCCTTTTGTTTGACTCCAACACTACTGTACAAATACCCACACCTTGCAGTGTCACACAGGTCCGTCGTGATTCAGGGCATTTCCTGTCAAGAAGGGCTAAAAATTCCCTGATTTAGAGGTAAGTAGAGATTGTTGAATCATTCCACATCGTTTATGAAGCATGGATTTTTTGAGAAGGTCCAAAATCTGGTTACTTTTAACAGTGATGCTACCTTCTTATCGAATTTCCGTGTGTGTACCTTGAAACATCGGGTTACTGTGCAGTCACACGTCAGTCGTCTGATCAGTAACCCGTGCACTCTACACAGGTAATAATAGCTTAACCTATTGCATTCAACAGATATCGATATATACTATGATAAACATAATTTGTATTACTGAGAATGATCTTGAGTTTGAATGGCCCTTGCGCCGTCCTCAGCCCCCTATAAGGGCTCTCTTTTCATTAACACCGAAGCATGAAAAAACAGATATACTATATGTCGCTAATAATGCTTACACGATATCTAGAGCACGGCTTCATTGTAATTTATGGTGTATAGAGTCTACAATCTTACGTCTACTGTCTCGCCTTAAGCTTTGTGTGTCGTTCATTCACATTTTGGTAGAGAATCAAGTATTTGTACCAATTTAAGGTACCTAAAACAAGACGTGTTTTTATTTGCGCCACACCGTCGTTAGATATCGTTTGCCCTTGTCACATAAGTAACGTTGTCATCAATGAGATCAAGAGCTAAAAGTTTCAGCAACTTTCAGTCATAATATTGACGTGTGTTACCACTGTTTAGTCCAATGAGCCACACAGGTTGGCCAGCTGAAAGAACAGCATAGTCAGATCTAATCCGCCATTGTTTACCTCTATAAAGCCGTTGTTATTACTTGTTGCCAAGGTATGTCCCGACAGGTGTGTAGCTAGGATTATGATTCACTATGAAGGTTTACACTCTCTTGTATTATATACTTGGCGCGATCGTTGGATTTAGCATGAATATGTTGGTTCTTCGATGACAGCGGTCGATATATGGTAGTCCAGGAGATCAACAACACAAAGAAAGTGAAGTGGGGAGGGGCCATTATACAACGATTTCTCTGCCGTCCAGTGAAATATGTACATCATGCACTAGTGGTGAAACGGCGTCCATGACACAAGTATACAACTAACAGACGTATTAACTTCGTTTCCTGGTGATAGAGGTATCGATGATTAACGTCTAAGTATTACTGTACTTAATCTAAATCTTTTGTTTTGATAGGGGTGCTTTATCGACACTTTAGTGCAATCAGCAAGGTCTCTACACGACAGCGGGGAGAGACAATAAATCTGCGGGAACTATGGAGACGGCACAGAGATTACAAAGTTCAAGCCTGGACTCCTTCTATCAGAACCCATTCGGAAAACCGTTTGGCTTTCACTCCAAGACGGAGTTCGACGCCAAAAACGCACTTGTGCTCACAAGAAGTGACACGTTCTTGTTGCTAAAACCGCCCAAACAGGAGGACATATGGAGGAGGAAACCGCCAAGTTTCTGCGTCGATGCCTACGATCCGAAGCCCCCCACACGAAACAGTCGGGAAGCGATGCAGCCGTGGAAGTACGGTACCTTTCCCGGCGACTGGAAACGTCAGAAAGAACAGATGCAGAAACAGAGTCAAGAACTGGTCCTACCAAACATTTTAAAACCTAAGAAACCCCAGAGTCCCCTGTTTCAGACGAGATTTAAGATCCATGATCCCTTAGAGGCGAAAAAAGATTCCGTGAGAAGACTGGTGTTCAAACAAGATCAATTTGAGAATCCAACTCCTCATGACTTTAGACAGGTGAGTTAAATAACTTCCAATTACATTGAATCTAAAGAAAAATATATTTCCAACATAGACGCCACTAGAGACAACTATTAGACTTATCCAGACAACGAACTGTTACAGATCATTGCCTCCTGTTTGGTCAACACACACACAAACCTGTTGCCATATCAAGCTGACAAAAGAGTTGCGTGGTAATGCGATTCGACTGGGCGATTCCACAAAGTTAATGGTATAGCAGTACCAGTGAAAGGAAAAATATAACAGTGGCAAATATCCATTTAGAAACAATACCAACAAGGCGTAAAATTACTATTTATGTTATGTGTAACAACGGAATTGCTTTCATCTAGAGGACTATACCTAGTTGTTGACTCTGTTGGAGACTGGATGTTTTGAATGTATGCAAGTTAAGGTTGGTGACAGATGCTGTCAAAATGCTCAAAGAATTGAACGAACCACATCGACGTTCAGTAGCGGATCATGAAACTTGATTGACATAGCTGTTGAGGGCACAAAAACCTATGCATGATACAAATACAGAAGTCTTAGGGCAATTGAATTCGGTTTGTTTACTAATACTGTTTTTCTTACAGTATCCACCCCTAAAGAAACTCGGTCTTCCGGAGTTTGAAACTAAGTATGAAAAGGACCCGGGTAACCTCAACTTCAAGTCGAAACGGCTCAACCAGAGTAAGTAAAAACATCTCGAAATTCATTTTTAAGATATAACCCAGTACTTTGCCTCTTATAATAGTTGTATAACGTTACATGTCTTAAGTGACTTAACAAACCAGAATGTTCCTGAGGCAAAACTTGGGAGAACTGCTGCAATTAATATGCAACCAAACAAAGACACAAGCCTTATAATAACTTCAATCAATTAGACGAGTAGGATCTAATATTTCTATCTATCAACACCTAGTTTTAGGTCTGGCCCACTCTGACGTGGGTCGTGACGTAGACGCGGGCCGACAGATGTACCGGCCGAAGATTGCCGAGCCGAAGTGGGACGCGAAACTCATCCATCCCAAGGAGGAGTGGCCGAACCGGTACCATGCATACACGGTACGTAACTTTCACGTTACCGATAAGAATTACTAGTTGTCAGTATAAGTTAACTGGGTGGAGAATAGTCAATGAAGTGTGCAATTTTCTGTACCTTAAATTTTGATATTGCCTTTCTTCAACGGCATTCGTTCACATCGGATGGTTCTACCTATGACCTACTCTCCAAGCAGAGGTTAGGCTCTGGAGGCGTTTTGACGTTTTTTACGCGTTTTTATCGGGCTTTCTATTTTGTACTGTTTTCTTGATGTCTTGGGTCTGGGCCTTACGCTGCGAGACATTAAGAAAACAGTACAAACTAGAAGGCCCCATAAAAACGCCTAGAAACGTTTACAAAACAGCCGGAGCCTAACCTCTGCTTGGAGAGTAACAGATTCCACATTCTAATCTTTATGTAATTAATTTCAAATCAATAAAAACCTTACAGCTGTTTGTTCGTAATGTACAAAACTGGTGTACTATGGTACGCCGAAAGGCGAGTTATGCTTAACAAACAAACAAACAAACAAACAAACAAACGAATATTATTTTTTCTCCCTCAGCGCTTCCGGAAACCGAACCGCCGTGTGCACAGCGCCTTCATGGAGCGTGTAGAGGACCAGCTGACGCAGCAGTGGTCACGGGAGAGGGAACAGCCACACACCTTCACGGGCAGAAGGGCGCGGACAACGTCAGTCAGCCTGCGGGGACAGACCGGGCGAGGGAGTAGCACAGAACGGACTGTTGTCACCCGGGCATGAATAATGATGTGGTCAATATGCAAATATATTATATATAAGAGAGAATACATGACATTATAGATTGTTGTTAACAGAGTTAATTATATTTTCACGTGTGTAAAGTCTTTTCTATTCATTGGAGTTGCTGCAAAGTTAGCCAATTATTATATTCTGCTACTACTTATTATATAAGATGTAAGACAATTTTGCAATTAATGAACGTCAAAATATACCACACTGCTCATGATATTGCATTTTAATATGTGCTTTTACTTGTGCCTTTTTGTGCAATTGTGCCAAAATGATGCTTTTTCCAATAAAGCTATTTATTGTGCGATTCCTTGAGTTGTTCAAATGGACGTTTGATTTTACTGAACAAAGGACGCAATTGTATTACGTAATCAGAGAAGGTGTGTTGACTGGTACACATTGAATAAACATTGAGAGCACAAAGTTTAACATAAGGTTTGAGAATACATGGATAGTCAATATGGGAAACAATGACTTTCACTACAAAGGTCTTCGATCTCTACCCCCTTAGTTAAACAAATGTCCGATTTGTAGACAAAAACTCTGCCATAGCAACTATGTTCCAACTTTCTGTTTCTTTATTTTCTTTCAAGGAACCAAATACGTACGCAAAGTTGTATCGCGCAAGAGTGCAACTGTCTAAAAACATTTTTATTTTTCATCTTTATTTTAGGTGATCCTTAGAGATTAGACTTTTAGAGCATTGGTAAATCAGTCACACGTGCAGCCGGACCCATTATCAACATACCCGAGTTAATCATTAAGGCAGAACACACAGGTGACCTTTATACAAACTGCCACATGCTGAACGGCCGAGGCCACTATTGTTAGCGGGGATGATTGGGTGAATTCAGGAGGTTCATAATTATTCTAAACAAAATGAAGAAATATTGAATATTAACCAAAGGAAAATGGAAGTACCACTATTGCTTTCTGCTCTAGTATTTTTTTGTGGGTCGAGGTTGCTTGCGACTGTAACTTTTTATCAACCCATTCACCTTTGACCCTGTCATCAAAGTTTGTACCCTTAGTAGATATTTGTGGTGCAGTTTTCTAGGCAGGTGTGGACCGCTCTCTGACTTTTCGCCGCTCTCTGACTTTTCACAATCTCTCATAACGTTTTGTCTCGGACTCACTGCCCATAATGGCCTCCCAACTCCTCATACGTGTGGTGGTGTACGCCGCGATGCTGATGGCGTGTCTCCAGCCCACCACGGGTGCGGGGCTGTGGGCCAAGGCGTTCTCCGTGCTCCTGGCGTCCGTGCTGGCCTGGACGGTCTGCAGGTTCCTGCCCGTCACGGAGGTGGACGGGAAGGGCAAGGCGGTGCTGGTGACGGGGTGCGACACCGGGTTCGGGAAGGAGGTGTCCCGGGTCCTGCACGACAGGGGCTTCACGGTGTTCGCAGGGTGTGTTCTCAAGGTATGTTAGTGTGCCTGCAGGCCAGATTGTAGATGATAAGCACTTCGTGTTCTCTCTTTGATCTAGATCTCAGTGCAGCTACTTCGATTTGAAATAAAAACACTTAGTGTTCAAAGTCTACTGGTGTCAAGCTGCATGCGGTACGGAACTGTGTTGTCTACCTGTAGTCATAGCAGTCATTATTTGGGACTTATTAATGTTTACTTAATATGATTGTGTCGCCTTACAGTTTGTTTAGAAAGCAAAGTTAGACAAATGTGACAGCGATAATATGCGTAAGGTGCCCGTAAATCATTTGCTACATGATTACAGAGAGTAAAGATGTATATGTCTACGCTGCAAATGGCAGCAATATGTATCGAGAATCAAAGGGCTGCTGTGCCATAGAGTAAATATACCTCGGTGACACTTGTAACAATTCAAGATTGGTGAAAATGTACTAATAGTGTACACTGTGAAGCATTACAAGCCAACTTTGATTTCCTCTGCCCGTAGGACAAGGGTGGAGAAGGTGCCCGTGAGCTGGCTGCTGTAGGGTCTCCCCGTCTCCATGTACTACAGATGGACGTCACCAGTGACGACAGTCTGTGGAAGGCTCGGCAGTACATGGAAGAGAACTTACCAGACAAGGACGCAGGTCAGTTCTTACATATTGTTGCGAACGAAAGACAAATGTACCTACAAAATAAAATAAAAACTACATCATGTCTTCTGGAACAAGTTGAACTGTAATTTCCAACACAAAAGATAATGGACAAATTTTCGGCAAAACAGCTCTAGTCTTTGTCAAGGAATGAACAAATCCATCGCTGTTGTGACGTCATATTATGCGGATAGGACACGTGACTCGGTGAGCAGTGGATCATAAGTTAAAGGAAGTCTATGGCGCCCTTCGTCTCTGTTCAGGGATGCTTGTAAAGCTCTGTACATCACGTCTTTTTTTTTTAGAAGGACAGATGCTAACTATTGAATTGAACCTATGTGAATTGAACCGTTGTGCTGCTTTTGGTGTTTCATATGTAGGCTTGTGGGCCATTGTGAACAATGCGGGCACGTCCACCTATGGTCTGGTGGAGTGGTGTCCCATAGAGACCTACAAACGGGTGGCGGAGGTCAACCTGTGGGGCACGGTCAGGGTCACCAAAGTCTTCCTGCCACTTGTACGGAAAGCGAAAGGTACTACATGCACTTTCTAGTATGATTTGGTACATAGTCCTAAGCAAAATCCATGTTGCAACTCAGGGTGATGACACGTAGGCAAATCTATGGATCAATGTTTTGTAGAATGTTCAGGATCAATGTTGCCATTGGGCTGGGCCGCAACAACACTATAAGATAAGGTGGCCTAGCCGGAATCCTCATTTAATCATAATACAGACATGCACACAAACTTAAGACAGTCACACGGATACAAGAAAGCACAAATGATTACTAGTAAATTGTCTCTGTGTGTTGTGTCTTAACAGGACGAGTGATTAACATTGCCAGTGGGCTGGGTCGCAGCTGTGCCCCGTCCCGCTCGGCGTACGGCATCACTAAGTACGGGGTGGAGAGCTTCTCGGACGTCCTGAGGTACGAGATGAAACGGTGGGGCGTGGACGTCAGCATCATCGAGCCAGGAAACTTCATCAGCGCCACCAACATCTTCAACAAGCAGGGCATAGAGAGGACTGCTAAGGTTACTTTATCTTCCTAAAGGTTCAAGTTGGTGTGAAAATCGTTGAATAGATTCATTAGTGACATGTATGTGCACTGTTAATAGAACTTTCATCTAATAGTGACTAGTTTTTAAAGGGAAACACACGCACCTTCAAATTGGACGGGCGGAACATCCACTCAAGTCCGACCTAGTTCTGAACTGAATAAAGACCTGGTTTTAGCAAGTCTCGCGAGAACTAGGTCACTCCGTGAACAAGATGGACTGATAGCCATCGTAAATTTGAAGGTACGTGTGCTTACCTTTAAAAAGAGGTCAGTTCGATGAAAATTCTATTAACTAATTGGTGTGAAAAGATTTTGTTACACGTATTTCAACACATGCATGTATTACTCATTGACTGACATAATTTCTTAAGAACTATTTACACAAAACGTTTCGAGCTTAATCTGATAATGCACAGGAAATGGGGAACTGCCAATTAGTAGTAACGTTAGCGTTCAGTCGCATTTATAATGATTTTCGTGATTGCGCTTTCCCCCATCTTGCACAAAAAGTATTAATGGCACAGTAAATATCATTTAAGACTAACACATTTTTGTACAGGAACTTTGGGACGGCATGACAGATGAAGTGAAGGAAGCCTATGGTAAGAAAGCCCTGGATGACTACAAACTCCTGATGCACCAGTACGCCACCGAGGGCAGCCGGGACACCTCACCTGTGGTGGACGCCATGGTGGCAGCTGTGGTTGCTGTCAGCCCCAAAGTGCGGTATAAACCCATGCAGTTCTACTGGCATGTTAAAACTTTTGTCATGACACATCTACCAGAGTGGATCGCAGACAACATATACATCTACTGAAAGCATTCAAAAACCTTACTGATGTTATTTGTTCCAAAAGAAGGCACCTACAAATGTACATGTAGTGGTGATAGTAGTACTCCCAGAATATGATTTGGAGTGTAACGATGGTGCCTCAGATCCACTTGTACTAGTTTTCCTTTCAAATAAACGACGTTCATTAATTTAAAATCAGTCTGCCAAACTGTTTTTGCATTAATTATCATTCACCTCCTTTTATGATAAATGAGGTGAATATGCCATAACTTAAGTTAGGGCATATGCATAATGGTTAAACCTCCTTTCCTACTATGTGAGCTCAATGAAAGAACTTGAAATCCACCTTGGGGGGTTGAAACTTTATTTTACATCAGCACACATGGGTCTCAAAGAAAACATCTCACTGAAAGGCAGCATACAGAAAACTGACAAGTGCAGTCTACATCATTCTGAGGCTCTCTGAGCACACAGTAGTTTTCCTACTCATACATAAATGGCTTCTGGATGATTTTGAGATTTGAGACATGGAGTTGTATATTCTGCTTAGTTGATATCTGATTCTGCCTTCTCTATTCCTCTGCATCTTCATAGCCATCAGGGAGAGCGTTGATATGTGGGTTGTGGAAGGCAGACTTCTGACCATCACCCCACGGGAACCCCTGCAAAATCAAGAACAAACTTGTAAAACACAAAACTGAAATTTAAGTGCACTGGATTAAACATACACACTCATACATCCAAAATTTCAGGGGCCCTTCCCAGATTTCTGCAGGTATCTGTCTGAACTACTGTGGGCAAAATTGGCCAGAAAAATCAACACTAGCATGTTTCTTCTTTTCTGTACTTGAGTAAATTTTGAGCTGTTTCAAAAGTCACACTGAGCTGCAGAATGTGGATCATCAGCAGTAAATTCTTAAGTATATGGTAGCATACAGTATCTTCTCAATAGTTCACATTTAGTACCCATCCAAAAATTAAGCTAGACCATGGAGCATCTCTATTCTTAAAAAATTACACTTATAAACGCACTGGCCCTATACATTTTAAACCTTTGCCTTAAACTGGATACACCATTTGATCAAACGTACAATATCCATTGTAAATTGTTCCTATTAGCTATTACCAATCATCATCACACTCTATTCAACAAGCAATGTACAATTGTGAAACTTCACTGAAAGAAAAGGCTGAAGTGCACATCATTGCTGACAGGTAGATTGAAGACAAATCCATGCGTCTACAATAGGCAGATGCCGTAAAACTTGTAGCCACGTCAAATACACTCAACAGCCACCATGCTAAATACAAACAGCTGTGAAGCTGCCCACTGCAAATTGATATGTATACCGCCAATAATACCAGTATCAAAAATTATGACGCATAAGCTTGTTATGTAAAGCATCAAGATTCCGAAGCAGTGCCATTGAAGGCTCTAGCCATTGAATGAACAGGCTCTCCCAACACCAACAAAAACCACTGCAGGTATGGGAAGAAAACAATCACAATGGCTAGAGCCTTGTGGCACTATGCAAGTCTAGTGCCAGAAGCATAAGGAATTCCGCAAAGAGAACCACATGTGCAGCTTCCCATACAAAGGGTTAACTGACAGCAGATACTCAGTGCTTGTCCTCATAGCCAACGTCCGGCAGAGCATTGTTGTGAGGGTTGTGGAACAGTGATTTCACACCGTCGCCCCACGGAAACGGCTGGGGAACAAAACAAAACAACACAACACAATATACTATACATAAACTGTACGTTAATTGTCATTATGTACATCCGAATTATAGATAAAGAACCTATAAGTGTGTTATTTGTTATCAATAAGAAGATATTATTTTGTTTCTAAAAGAGGTTTTGTCAGTCTAACCCATCAAGGGCTAAGGAAGTTCCAAACACATTTTTGTCTCCACCAGAAATGCTCCCATCTTTTAGCATACTTACCACCTTTAAAAAGAATGAAATATTGTCAGGCACCAAACTTGTACTAGCAGTGACAACTATATTATTCAACTACAACTTACAAAGTCAGCACAAGGTGAAATGCAGAAAACTAGCTTATCAACTATAAATACATCTGCTGATATTCTGTGAAAAAAAGTTTTGTCAGACTTATAAGTTATAGATTGCCACAGCGCTATCTAAAATGAAGAGATGAAAGGAATCAGTTTGTGGTAACTTAACGGTGGCCTGCCAATGCCATGTTTTGTTACCTTGCTTCTGATTCGCAGGTGGGCGTATGCCTGGAACTCTGGCCGGGGATGTTCGTGATGTTCCTTTTCCTTCAGGTAGGCGTTCAGCATACAGATGGTCAGAGCAGGCAGGGCAATGAACACAGACATCTTCTTCCACAGGTCCATGCCACCTAAAGTACATGTCATACACAATGTTGACTTTGGTGTACTTGATAACATTCCAATTGCAATGCAAGTGCTTTTGTGTCTTGTGTACTCTCCATAAAGTGTAGTTCAACAATGCCCAAGTGTCAAAATAAAGAGATGACAAAGTGACAGAGAGGACAGTAATGGCGTCATTGATGGAGGAAATCAAAGCAAAGGGTGGTCAACATAGTATGATAGTATATTGTGATACATCATTGTAGTAATCTGGTATGATACCAGATTACTACAAATGATGTATCACAATATTCTGTATTTTCATAAGATCATTGTGACTGTGTCATGTGGTAAAGTTCTTTCGAACGTTTCTTGGCATGAAGTAAGACTAAGCTCAAAAACAAGAGCTATTTCTAAGATACAAATTGTATCTATGATACTTGAACCTATAACAAGTTGTATAGGTTCAAGTTTCAGCTCAACTAGGCAGAAAGTGAAGATAATTTCAGGAGATAGGGGCACATTGAAATACCCTAATTTTATTACATGGTACATTTCTGCGCTGCCCTTCCCTTGCGTTTTGCGAAGTCGTAACTTTGCTATAAAAGAAGCGGTAGTCAGTACTAGTCACGTAGGCCACTTCTTTCTTTATGCCACACAAGATGGCGGCACGCGAAACGTAACGTAACAAGGTCAAAGTTTTCGTCCCTGTAAAAACACCTACAGCGCAGTATACAGCTCCAACCACCCTGTAAAAGACGCACAAGTACCTGAGTGTTCTCCACCAGCAGGTGCAGCCCCTGAAGCGGGCCTGGCGGGGGTAAACTGCAGGCGAGAGCGGGCAGAAGCCCGGAGAACCTTCAGCAGCGTAGCCATTTTGTCCTTTTTTTGTACGCATGGAATGATGGGAAGTCACGTGGCCATCCAAGATGGCTGCGCCCAGGTGAAAGAAATTCGGAAATCTCACAAATCATCAACAACAACAACAACAACAAATACTGCTTTTCCTGGGAGTCCTTGGTCTTTGTATGATCCTTCATTATTCAGGTAGGTGCTACTGTGACTGTCTATCACAGTTTATGCATTGTCTCGCTTGTGTTGAGTCTGTCAATCCATTAAAGGCGTGAGTACGGTGTTACTCTTAACGCCCCTCCCCTTTTCCTGGGACATTTCAAGGCTAGCTGGTGACGTTGGATACAAGGCTATAGATACAAGGCCAGCATTATGTCTATATTCGTGGTCTAGTGTTGGCTATAGCGTTATTGTATGCTCTAATTGCCTAATGCACGGTTGCTTACGGATATCTCAATGGTTTACTTTCCAGTCAAAAGTAATTTTGCCTATTTCTTTATATTTGCCTGGCCTGTACGTGCCTTATCCTATTCTGTATCCTACACACAACTTGCAGTTCAACAAGGCCCGTTTATCAAATGATGAGATGACAAAGAGAGGAAGGTCATGGCGCGACAGACGAAGGAAGTCCAAGCAGAAAGAAGAGGGTGTTCGACATGGTATGGTACCGGAATCTATTATCATATATTTTTAGTACATCCAAGGAGTTTAATTTTTAACTCCTGCAGGCCTGTCCTTACCCTGGGAAAACGCAGACTCCTAACGAGGCACGCAAAGTTTACCGATCCCTACAACACGCCCACACGGGACACCCGCCGCTGGTAGTGGGGCGGGTGCATAGAGGCGGGAGGGCGCGCGTTAGGCAGGGGATCGGTAACTCTTATTTGCGAAGCTTCTCGAGCTGGTTTCCCAGGGTAGCCTGTCCTACATCTGACACCAATTATGTTAAAAAAGGGAGCTTGGTTGAAACTTAACTGCCCAAAACTGAATTAAGAAGGAAGGGTAAGTTATACAAGTTTTCCAGAGAGCTTTAAGGACAAAATGTTCATTTGAAATTGGGACACAGTGAGGTTAAGCTATGCTAAAATGCAGTCATACCTGTAGGTAGGTGTGAGTTTGTTGAGAAGAAACAGCATGATACACGAGATACATGGTGTCTTACCAACTTTAATACTAGGTTCTGAACAGAATGAAATTGAGCACATAACATTTCATATTTAAACTAATGACATACTAAATAACGAACATAGTAACCAGGTGATGATAATCCACAACTCTGATGCTGTTTTCCCTGTGACAGCCTCACTGATGTCCCGAGATGACAGCATCCAGCTGATGAGATGGCTGAGGAGGAATGGCTTTAGGGATAGCCACCTTGTTCTGACGGACTTCCCTGGTAACACCTTAGACATTGTATATATTGTTTACCTGCTGAAGATGGATAAAACTAAGCCATGCAAAGAATGCAGCAGCTAAATAACAGTGAAGAGTAATGTTCCTCCTAAGGGTAATGCATAAAAAATGATACCATATAATCAATATGTCCTGCATTTAAGTTTTCAATCATAAATGACATGTCTGTAAGTTTGATAGCCACCGGCTATCTTTTAACTTGCTGTTGTTTTCTTAAATTGTTTGCATTGTTTCCACTTTGTCATGTGTACATTTCAGATACAGGGAGAGGGGTCATGTCAACCAGAAATCTAAAGGTAATTCTCATGTCAAAAGTCCCATCTGACTGTTGTTCTAATTCTAGCTCTGGCTTGAATAATGTTTGTTAAAATCATGTTACTTCAAAAGTTACCACAAAGTTGCTTTTACTTTCAGGAAGGAGACTGTATTGTGAGCTTACCAGAAAACTTGCTCATCACAACAACAACAGTTGTTAACAGCCATCTTGGACAATATATCAAAACGTAAGAATCTTCACTGGTCATTTCTTATACATGTAAGTCTAACAGACTATATCAACTCATCTGGCATCAACTTTCATAAAAGTAATGTAGCCTTTATCAAAGTTTATGACATTTCAGCATGGTAGATTTTGACTGAGAAGTGATAGAGAGAGTGTCATGTAATATGTTTTACAGAAGATTGACGTATGGAAAGTTATTACATATACATGTATATAAATTCATTGCACAACAATTGTACGAGGTACAAAGTATGGCATCTACACAACTACAGTGCTTTAAGGACTTTATAGAACTTACATCTACATCTACCTCCATGAAAAATGTAGGTATAGTTTTCACTCTGCATGCATATGTACTTATGTGTCTGCAGTGGAATTATGATCCTCTGGAATGATGGAGTATAAAATACTACAATGATATTTGGCACATGGGTTGGTGCAGTTGACTAATGACAGTCCCCTCCATTTGGGCCTTCTGTGTGCTGTTGTGGTTTGTGATCATATTCAAAGAGAATAATTTTGTGTCTTGTTTTTTTCCCTTTTCATCAGCTGGAAACCACGTCTCACCCCTAAGCAGGTCCTCAGCCTGTATCTGATTGCTGAGAAATCCCGTGGGAAGGACTCCTTCTGGTATCCATACATCCAGACTTTACCAACATCATACACGACTCCTTCCTACTTCTCAACTGCAGAAGTCGACGCCCTTCCTGCTCTTGTGCGGGAGGCCACCTTGCGGCACAGAAAAGTACTGCAGAACTCCTACAAATCCTTGCAAACATCCCTGCACAACCTGGAGCCCCTGTTTCCAGACTGGAAGACTGTTTTTACCTTGAAGTCCTATCGATGGGCGTGGGCCACAGTGTACACCAGGTCTGTGTACAAGAGGGGCCCAGGATGGGAGTTCTTGGACCCCAGTGACCCTGATGTGTACGCCCTGGCTCCATTCTTAGACATGTTGAACCATTCTCCCTTGGTACAGGTAAGATTCCAATAACCATTTTTCATATCCTGATTAAATTGTGCTTGAAGTGACCTGTCCAACATTGCCTGCCCTCTGTGGGGAGGGGCCAGTTACAGCCCCTGGACAGTGGAGTTTGCGTTGCACATACTGTATGTATTTCAGTGTGAAATATTCTTTTATTTAACCTTTATATATTGCTGGTGAACAAATCTCTTTGCTCTTCATACAGTTACAGGATATTTTCATTATGATTATCATTTTTGTGTGCTCTTCTTAAAGGGAAATTTGCACTTTCTTCTTCCTAAAGTTTGTCTCAAACATTTACAGACAGACACTGACTTCAATGTGAGCAGCAAGTGTTATGAGGTGAAGACAGAGGGGGCATGTAGAAAGTACAGGCAGGTGTTCATCAACTATGATCCCTACGACAACGGCAGACTACTGATGGAGTACGGCTTTGTCATGCCTCGTAATCCTCACAGTGTTGTTACATTTACTGCAGGTGAGTCACACACCTCATGCTGTTTCCCCCTCAAGTTCAGTTACATACAAAAGTGTATACTATTACCTGTCATTATTCTCCTGTGCAAAAATTTGGCAGCAGCTACAATATATATTGGGAAGGCTCTGCAGAACAAGGCTGAGGCTACCACTATTGTGGGTGTGGCCTGTCAGCCAATCAGAGTACTGCCAAAATGTTTTCTGTAGATTCTCTGATTGTTGACAGCTGCTTACACTGGTCACGCCCACAAAAGTGGAAACATCCGCCCAGTTTAGCAGAGGCTCCCAAATATGATTGATTTGCAATTCCAAAAAACAGACTGAATTTTACATAAACATTTTGTGAAAGTTTCTACTTTTGCTGAGACTAGCATGTTCTTCCTGTTCAGATGATGTTGTGGCTTGCCTAGCTGTTAAGCAAAATGGCCTGAGTAGTAAAAATCTGCTACAGAAGAAGATGGAGCTGTTGTCACAGGAAAACCTCACCGTGTAAGTGAACAACTCTGAGTGCCCATTGTCTTTACATGGAGAATTTTTTAATCTTTCTGCTGTCATATGTGTGCTTTTTGTTATTTTCAGTTCCAAATCTATTTGTTATTTTCAGTTCAAAATCATTCAGTTCAAAATCTTTCTTTCTATATCAACAGAAATCTCAGCTGCAGTGGAGAAGGGCTATCTTGGAGACTGCAAACTGCACTGCAGGTTCTTTGTATGGACCATGATAGCATGTAAGTTTTAAAGGGTAGTCAAAAAAAAGAGTTTGCAAGCCTAGAGGCAATGTCATGAAATGGCATAACCCACTAATCTCTGAGTGAGTCTCCCTCCTGATGTACACCTGGATCAATGCAACTTTTTAGGATAGATAAGCAAATAATGTGGAAAAGACAAATCTGGTGCATACAGAAAACTTGGTACAAATATGTACATTCTGAACTGTACACACACAATACAACAACTAAGATAATCTTATAATGGCATAATGTAATTGTAGTGCTGTTGTCGCTCTCCAGTTGTAACTGGAGGACTGTTCTAAGACAGACACCTCGTGACCCAACCCTCTGGTCTACAGCCAGGCTTGTTGCTCAGAGACTCATCAGTAAAAGGTTGGAGCAACACAGCTCCAGAACTCAGGTAAGTACAACAACTATCAAGTACATGTGTCAATAGTTGATTATTTCAGGACTGAAAAGGCCTTGTTGAAAATACCTCGATCATGCTGAGCTAAAAAAAGAAATGGTTGTATACTGGGTTGTCATTTTATCTCATTAACCATTTTCTCCCTTGCTGCTTACAGGTTGCAGAGAAAATATTGGACCCAGGAAACTCCTTGATAAGTTTATTTATCCTAATGTTGCTTAGGGAGGATCTCTATATATTGGAGCATAGCTTAAAGGAACTTAACTCACACACAGCGGGTGCCCTCGAAAAATGATCTGTTTTTCATTTGATATTCTGTTGAATATTACAAACATGGTATCAGTGGCTAAACATCACCAGAACCCTTGTTTCTTCTTCTGTCTTTATTTGTTTGCTTCACTGCAAGCATGCCATTACAAACACGTGTTGGACTGGCCCCCAAAAATGTTCTGACTTTCAAACCCTGTCATACCAAAGTACTGTACAAATCTAATTAACAATTGCCTATAAAGATACAGCGTTATACATCAAGTATTTAGGTAAAATTTTAAACAATTGTATTAGATGTACTTAAGTCTGTATATATGTATATGTCTGTGATTTTTACTTTAATCTATTACTTGTCTTGAAATTATGTATGATTATATAAACAGATATACATGTTTTCTCACTTTGGTATGTGAGAATGTTGATGTATCCATTATTTCATCAATGTTAGAAAGCTTGACATACCTGTTGTAGAAGACTTCAATCTGGTTGTATCCTTTGTGCAAATGCATATTACTATTTTACAAACCTTGTTATTTACATAAGCATCAGATCTGATATGGAAAATGCAAACTCTGTCTCACAGTGCTCATAAAAATTATCATATTGGAACATGATGAGTACAAATGGCATTATGAAAGCAAATGGAATATAAACGTATATATAATAAAAGTGAAATATGTTCTTTGATCTTGAACATGGAGTATTTTTTTCTAAACCAACACTTTCTACTCAAGATTAAGTCGCATTCATCTTCAACTTGTACAATAGTAAACTCATACCAAGCAAACTTTCACTTAATCTTTCAACACTTTATACATGCTCTGAATTGCAACATAGTTCTCCATTACTGAAATATTAAGATTTTCAATGTGCAAGCAAAATCTTCCTTCAAGTTTGCACAGTTAGTCAGTTTGGCAATGTTATACAAAAATGGTATATCAAATACTAGCACTATAGAGGTGCTGAGTGGTTTAAGTGGTAAAGCTCAAGTAAACCGTTATCTGGCCAATGTTGTGTACTGTACTTTAGTCGTATGGCTACACATGCCTGCCTTCTCTCAAACAAACAGTATCATTGGCACAGCCATTCATACTGTAATGTTTGGGGTAAAAAAATAGGAATGGGCTATTCAGGAATAATGTACTTTTTAGTTGGCTGTTTTGTTTTCTTTTGGTGTTACATGTATCTTATTAAGAAAACATTGCATCCTCAATAGTTGTCTGTATGCTTAAGTTTAGCAGCCAACATATATATATATAGCCCAGACCTGATAGTTAAGTTACATTACTTCCTCACAGTCACAAAACAGTAAATTGCAAGCTTGTCCCTATTGCTGACTGCTAAGTAAAATGTTCCAGACATTTGCAGTCCTGTCCTCGCTATCTATCTTAGGTTGGAACTCCAACCTGGGTCAGACTGTACCAGCATCAATGCTGACATAACTGTATTATAGCCTTTGGCTCAACTACTATGCAGTACAGAACACAAACAACAAACAAAGTATTTAAAGATACAGAAAAATGTTGTTAAATCCTAAAATCAGAGCTCTGTACTGTTTCACAGTGTATAAAATGAGCCAAAAGGACAAGAGGGAAGGACTTCATTCCAGAAATTTTGATTTAGAATTGGAGAAAAATCCACATATTGGCGTATAAAAAAAAGTGGAAGGCTTTATTTTAACAGCTGCTGTAGTAGCTTGGAAATCAGCAGAATGTGACTGTGTCTCATACATTATTATGAAAATTATACAAAATGTGTCATGATAATTTATATTTTGTATAGACAGCGGCCTGCACAGAAGCCCTAAGCTTCGGAGATGTCGTTTATTGTTTCTATATCATATACTGATGTGCTCTCATCTGAGCATTCTCGCGAGGCCTCAGGGATGGGGGAGGGAGGGTTGCAGTAGTCTGTGATTGGTGGATGACTGTATGCCTGGAAGTCTATGTTGCGGAAAGACGTGTCCAGCCGGATTCCAGACGCTGTGGTTGGTCTGGACCCGGATTCTGATACGTCATCTGCATTGTCTGAGCCACCCTGTCCTATGGAGTTGAAGTCATCTGTAGAATGAGACACAAAAATTTATTATCGGCTCTCATAGCTTTTTTTACCTGCTACTAGTAGTCATAGACATCATCCGTCCAAGTGAACACTGAAGGATACAATCTAGATCTGATTTAGTGATCTCACAACCATAGCTCCTTCAGCTATTTGAAAGAGGTAGATCTACTTGGATGTTTATTTAACTAGAATAATGCTTAGTTAGTTTTTATTTGTACCGGTAACTGTGTTGTTTCAATTGAAGTAGTATGTAAGACGTACTACACATTGCCATACCAATCTGATCAGCGTCCTCTATTGTCATGGCGTGGAAGGCTTTAATGTTGATGTCAGACACACGGGAGCTTCTGTGCAGCTGGCTGGGAGTGGACATGGACTTCGACCCTGTCCATGCTGTAATAGATTTATAAGAAAGCTTTCGTTAACATCTTGATGAACCAAACTTGTTCTGTAACATTTTGGAATTGACAAAATGCAATATTTGCATGTCCTCTTGCTCGTTTACATCAAATATAAGTAACAATTGGGTGTGACCAAACATTCTAGCAATGAAGAAATACTGGTTGTTCATACCGCTTGGAGTCCCAGGTCTGCCTTTAGGCCCACATGGCAGGATTGTCTTCCAGTGGTTCTGGACATCCTTCTTCAGAACACAGTGGAACACGAAGATGAACATCCCTGGTGAAGACAGAGAGAGAGAGAGAGATCTCTGCTTAATGTGTCAAGTTATTCTCAAGTAGTGCAAGCTGTCAACGAGTTTGGGATACCAGAGATACTATAAAGTTGGTTTAGACAAAAGCAACTCTTCTTAATGTACTAGAAAGGATTTTCTCACCTTGAAGAGAATTGACGATGGCAAACAGGTAGCTGAATGTGAGGCTGGCTTCAGCTATTGCAAAGATGGCCAACACCCAGGTGAGTCCGAGGAGGATCACCAGTCCAATCGCGCCCCTTTTGGGAGGAAAACATTGTCATTCGTCGATCTGGATCTGTGTCATTCTGATGCCAGATTTTAACAGTCTTTTAGTGATCCCCGTACCAATGTAGGGGATTCATTGTTAAATATGTTACATTTCCCACTAGGTTCTAGCACACTTTGTCAGTGAAAAATATCAAACCTATCCTACCATGTCAATTCCACGTCACGAATCCATAATCTCCAAGCAAATTTACCGGTGGCATAAGGCAGTACCAAAATTTCAGTTGGATGTCAAATGTCTTAATACTGTCTTAATTGTACCACCCATAAATCCGCTTGGAGATTGATAAGTCTACACTTCCAGCCCTTCTCGTTCATTCCATAGCACGTGGCAAGTCACAACCATCCTACCTCAGCTTCGTGGTTGTCTCCACTTTGTCAGCCTTCTTGAACTCGTTGGCAGCCCCTCCCACGAGCTGCCTGATGACCAGACCGAACATGACACAGTTCAGGATGAGCACCAGGCACACGGGCGTCAGGAACGCTCCATAGAACGCGTTAGGCTGCAGCCAGCAACTGTGGGACATTCAACATTATAATGTATAAGTATTTTATATCTGTACATGACAATCAGCTTCAATGATAGTCTAATTTCAACAGTAGATAGCAACCCAATTGGTACCCAGTGAATAGCCAATACCACTAGCTATAGGCATGGTAGGACATATTTGCGTGACAATGAATAACATATAGTGTGTCTAAATACGTCTTCCTATGGCTAGCCACATTAGCTACTCAGTAGATAGCTACCCGATTGGCAATAAAAAAATTCGTCTGTTGTATTCTTGTCACTGTACAACCTTTAGACTTGTAAAACATTTTGATTATAATTTGTAATACTCACATCCCTCCATATTGGGTGTAGTTCTCTACGTTAACAGCTAAAGTGATGGCGACAATAACAGCTGGGCTACCTGTAGGGAAGGAAAAGAATCCTTTAGGACATAAAGCATTCAAGGCACAAGGGATCCACCAGGCCACATTTTACAACTGCTTTGTACGATTTACGGCATGTTGAAAAGTTTGGAAAGGGCTATGTTGGGCGGATGTCCTCCTTGTAATCAAATCAACACGCCCTTAATAGGGTATCAATATTATTATTTGAATGATGCAACAACACGAAGATTTTAATTTTCAACGATACTTTGGTTACGTCTGCCCTGTAAACAAGAGTCCGTACTCTACTCACCCCATCCGGCGATACAGAACTTGAGCATGAAGTGCCTGTAGTAGGTGTTGAAGACCTTCATGATGGCCAGGTACAGGTTGAGCGCCTCCAGCCCCATCCAGGCCATGGACGTCAGCAGGAAGTAGTGCAGAAACACGGCCACGGTCACGCAGGCGCCTCGGCTGCCGCTGTTGTGCGCAGGCCCGGAGCAGACAAAGAACAGAATGGCCAGGAGGAGCGCGAGGCACAGGTTCATCAGGATCTTGGTGGGGTTGTCTCTCCGGAGCTTCCTACAAACATGAATATAATTGTGAACTTTGTGATGTAGGATAATTATGTAATCTTGCAATTCCATAATCATTTTGTAACTAATTTGCAGCTTCCATACAATGTTGTCAAAATTACATTGTGCTCGTTAAACACTTAGTACAATCACAATATTTGCTGTTAGGGTGGGAAAGTACAATGACAGCATATTCTATACATTATGAGTAGCTTCAATGTGACACTGGTCGTACGGTTACCTGAAGAGAGAGTAGGTGAGAAGAGTCGCAGCTATCCCTAACATGGAGATGGCACATCCCACGTAAGAGATGATCATTAAGGCTGTCAGATCTGCGTCTGAGATGTTGTCTATGTTGCCATATATATCCTGTAAAATAATTTTTGAAAGATTGTTATAGAGCTGTAAAACATTGTGAGACTTGCGAGGTAACCCACAAATGAATACGGTCACTCTCATTTTCAAGGCGGCAATCGGGCAAATCGTACAAAAACACATTAACATGCCACCTATTTATGTGAGGTTTGAAGATGCTATCAATCGTAAAACTACCCATTTTGTAGAGGTAAATAATTGCTCTGCCTTTCTCTCGGATTTTTCCAAAGGTGCTGTAGTTCTTGGGTATCAAAGAAGAAAATGTCGTGATGCAGCGGTTTGCCTTAAGCTTTGTCATGTGAAAACAAAGACTATGGGCATTTCTATTCTGCGTGTTCTGCTCAGTAATGGCGCGAAATAGGTGTGGGTGAAGAAAAATATTTTTGCTACAAGTCACTTTTCAAACTGATTTATAGTTGACTTGTCCTTTTATTACGCGTGGTGTGCAAACAATGGCATGGTTGCTATGTTGCTGATGATAAAAGAACACAACACAAAGCACTTCACAAAGCACAGGCTTTCCCGAGGGCCACTGTAGTCTTGGCCAAACCTGTGTGTTCGTGTTACTTTGTCTGGGTGGAGTTTGCTCGGCCGGTTGACATGGCAGACTCGGCACAAAGCTGCGTGAAGGGGTACAGTTTTGAGGACACGCTAGGGACAGGAGCCTGTGGTGTCGTCTATAAGGCGATTAAAGGCGGACAGACATATGTTCTAAAGTCGATCGACCTGATGCAAAGCGATGCTGAAACCTCTGCCAAGCTGAAGCTGAAGGTTTATGTCAGCGACCAGGAAAAGAAGCGCCTGCAGAAACGGGCGTCTAAAGCCGCTGGTGAGCTGCGGAAACTTCTGGGCATGCTACCCTTAGAACATGACAACCTGGTCCGCTTCTTCCACTCCTTCTCCTCGCAAGAGAAGCTGTGGGCAGTCATGGAGTACTGTCCGGTAGGAAATCTGAACGACCTGGTGTTACACGCTTCTTACGACAGAAGCCTAAGCACCAGTCTCATGATCGGCATTGCCGACGGGCTCGCCCATCTCCATGACGTCGCTGATCTTCAACACAAGAACCTGAAACCGATGAACATACTTCTCTCCGGCACGCGGCGGAGCCCCGTACCAAGGATCAGTGACTACGGTATTGCTAAAGTCCTCGGCGATCTCAAATGGAGCTCGGGCATGAGCACCACGGACCAACCTGGCTCCGGTCACTTCATGGCGCCGGAAGTAGACGACGGACAGTCCACAAAAGGTAGCGACATATTCTCGTTGGGCGTGATCTTTGCTGCGGTCACCGATCGATCCTCCTACAACTCCGAAGGAAAGTTTCTCGTCGCGTGCGTCGGGTCCAGAGGAAGGCTTGCTGATGCCTTAAAATCCACAACACTGCAAGACCTGGAGGAGGGTCTGGTGACTACTTTACCACCAGTCAGTTCCACGAAAGCTCTCATCCTAAACATGCTCCAATACGACCCTGCTGTGCGTCCATCGGCCGCTGGCATCAGCCTTGCGATCAGAAAGATAAGGGACGGAAAAGTCATAAAAGTGGACGAGATAGACAAAGCGGATAAGATAGTTCCAAACGGCACTTCCGACATCCTCAGTGTGGATGATGACTTGGAAGAAGTAGCAGAACTGAACATTAAAGACCACGAGGACAGTGAAGCTGACAGCAGTGACGACGGCACAAGTGATGAAGACGTTGTCGATGGAGAGGGTGAGGAGGAGGACAACAGTGATGATTGAACTAACGATGATGTAGATGTCACGATGACAGTAGCGTTTAAAAAGTACTAGTAGGTCGTTACAACCTCGGCTTTCAGATAAGATTCTTAGAGACTATAGTGAGAAAGGAAGCCAGAGGGACAGCAAGCATGCATGTTTGGCAAGCGCTCGCTTTTACTGTTCATAATTTGGTCTGTTGAATCAATATATGTGAACCATTTGCAATATTCCGCTAAACAAGCGAATGTATGTGCTGTACATTTATTTGTTGATGCATGTTTTGTATGTAGGTATATCATTTATCTTTTAATACTGCTTTAAAAAACATAACACACAATTTGACGTTTAAATGGTTCTCGTCCTTCGCAGTGATACTGTGTACGCGTTTAAAAAACAGTAACATGTGGAGTGGAACACTGTTGTTATATCGGAATGTTTGTCAATTAGTCCGACGTAGCGTGTCCTTGAAGCTAAACTGGATTAAATCTGATGACATGTTGACAACCTTACTCCAATTGGTCCCTTTTTATGCTTTTTATGAAATTCTTATATCTGTGACAGAGCAGTGCTTACATTCTCCCAGCAGAGGTTTCAGTCGGGGAGAAATGTGACCGGGGATTCTTACGACTGGCTCCTTCCATTATTTGGGGTCTTTTTTACAAGGAAAGTGCGAGTCGTAACTCATCGTGAACCCTCTATGATGGCCTCCTTCCACACCAACTCGTCGTTTCTACCACATAGCTCAGGCATGAGGAGACAAAAGAGCAGCTTCTTCCGCTCATTGACGCTCGGTAAACATGAAATACTTACGGTAAAAACTGTACAAAGCGTTCTCGAAGGTTGAAAGTTTGTGGATCGTCATGCAAATTCTACCCAATGCGTTATCTCAACCGTTTCGTGACGACACCGACCTAAAAGGTGGCTCAATTTACAGCTAATGGCTGATATGTGTACCTTCCTACACGGGAAGAAAAATGTGTCCTATCGCGACCTGAACCCGAAAGCATCTTGCTGTCTAACACTTGTAACGATTGGCGCCTTTGAAATGACTGGAGTGGTCGGTGACATGTCAACAAAGCAGAGATTATACGTGATCAAAGGCTAGGGAAAAGCACTCCATGGCGCTGGTGTTGTGGAAGGTCAAGGAAAGTGTGGTCCATGTGAGTCATGCTGACTACAGTAGATTACAACGGGGCCTCGGTGGAGGTAGATGGCAGGGTCTATCTGTTTGGAGATAAAAATACTGATTACGCCATGGCTGACGGCCTAAAATATGAACTAGACCCATGTCTTATACTACTGTGATGATTATCTTGGCAGTTAGCGAGATATACGAAAATGTGAAACCTACCATGAGAACGGCAAAGTTTGTAAGATGGTTGCACTCGCAGGTAATGATGTCATTCTGGTCGCTAGCCAGTTGACACCCCTCTCTTGACCAGTCTGAGGATGGCAAGAATTATATATGATATTAGTAGAGCAAATTAGGTACGCTGTAATTTACAGATGTACCTTGTAAACATCATCTTTTGAAATAGATATACCACCCATGTCCAGTATCAGGGGGAAGTGAACGAAGTTGTCCTAAGCTAGGTTTTAACGTCATCTACATCCTACCATTCCATTCCAGCTGCATCTGGTGGGTCTAAAGGCTTATGGTCTTTCTTACATTATGTTTACTTCTAGACACTTTGGTATCATGATTTGATAGAAATAAGACTAGTAGACTTTGTACTTACCGTTTATTGATGTGTCCCAAAACACACATACTGGAGTGCCCTATAAGAGAAAGTGGAAAATAATGTATGATGAACTGGTGTACTTGTACAAGACAAATACGCCAATGATCGAATGTTGTCGTAATGAATCGAGGAGGGGAAGTTTGAAATTTGTCTATGCACATAAACTATAATCTACCCCAATGAGATTGCTATTCATTGAAATTGGTTTAGTCAAAATACAGAATGTTACATAAGATACATGCAGCAAGAATTTTAAAGTCCAACATGATATAACTACAGTACTAACCGTTGTTATAAGCCTGCGGAAGTTGACCTGTACAGGATCGTACAGGTTCGACACGTGCATCCCTCCCACCGTGGCAGAGATGATGGGCACCTGGAGTTTCATCATACTGAAGGAGGAGTTCCCGTCAGCTTGGCTCACGAGCTGTACGATATCAAAACAATCCATGTTGAAAAACGATACATCTTCATTAAACCAGTAGTTTGGTATGCACGAAATCCCGACGTCATCATCTTTAAGACGCACAGAATATGGAAATGGACGGCGCCGTTGAAGACGAGGCATATACTTAAACGTTTTGAACCAATGTATTAGATGGTAGAAAATAACGCGTCTGTATGCTAGAAGTAGTAGAGACCGTTCATGCTGTGTACAAAGGTCATTCCTGTAAGGTATTACCTAAAACAATTCCCAAGGGAATGCATTCGCTGATTTTTAGAATCATTCAACTCAATCGCAGTAGACTACACTAACGGCTCCGCCCCTGAGGCGTCACCAAATAGTAGAAATTTGACGCATGAAAGTACGTAAACTTACGTCGAACATTTTGCCACTCCTGTAGAAAGTGAACTGCACGGTTGGATGTTCTGATAGTATCACCCTGTCCAGTAGCGTCGTGGGGAGTTTTATCGAACTGAACCCTAGTAAATCTCCATCGGACACATTAGCGTTCAAGAATATTTCAAACTCCTGCAGAAAGAACAAAGTTGAATATGAAATATCGGCTGTCCTTCATGAGAAATAGCATAAATTGAATGTGGCTCGGATTGCTCTAATACTAGTACTGATGACCAAAAAATAGACTTCTTTCATAAAATTTTCCATCAAACCAATGATCAAGAAATACAAGAATTAATGTTTTACAATAACGACTTTCTGCCTACCTGATCCGACTGGTAAGACCGCCTGCCGTCCGTTGACTGTTGGACGAATGCGGCACCGGGAAACTGTACTGTTTGAAACGCTCCCAGACCTATAGCGATGTCCCCGGCAGTTGTCACGAAAGTGTCGCCGTCAAACACTGTGTTGAATGTCACTGGCTCTATTACGCTCATGAGCCTATGAAATGATACAGAAATCAATCATTTATCAACAATGATACAAAATTCTGTTTTCATCCATCTCAAACAAAACTTGCCATCTTGAAGAAACGTACAATATATATAATCATACACACATTGATACGAAGCTATAAGTAATTTGGTATGAATTACGCATATATTGATATGAAGTTATCCAAACATTGATACGGAATTATACATACATTCAAAAAGAGCCATTCAAGAATCGGTGCGGACTTTTAAATACATTGAAACGGAACATTTCATACATTGATCTGGAATTCTCTTCTTTTGATACTAACTCATCCATACCTTGATACGGAGATATACATACATTGATATGGAGTTATCCATACATTGATACGGAGTTATTCATACATTGATACGCAGTTGTTCAAACATACGCAGTTATCCTATGATACGGAGCTATACTATACTTCGATACAGTTCCATACATACTTTGATACAGAGTTGTACATCCGCTGAGCCTCCATCAGCTGTTGTTCGTCAGCCTGCATGAGGTTACTGATACACCGCAGTGTTGTGGAGCACTGCTGCGTGTCCAGGGTCGGGGTGGCGGAGAGGGTCGCCAAGGTCTTAGCAGCCAGGGCGGTGTCGATCAGTGTGAACTGCTCAGCCCAAGATGTCCAGGTCTGTAACTCGTCTATATTGTCCAGCACTGTCATACAGAGGTGATAAAGTACATTTTTGTGGATTAGAAAGCTATAACAAATGTAGATGGACATGAAAGTGAAGTTGCACTCTTTACAAAGTGGCCAACAGATATTCTTCACTCACTTTTGTATACTGCTTATGAAGTCTATTATCGACAATAAATGAAATACCTTGATTATACTGTCCTGCTCTAACAGACTAACTAAAGGTCACAGCAATAAGACATAACTGTTGATATAAGAAAACCTTACTATATCTACAGAGACTAATACATAATACTAGTAGCCATAATATATGATTTATATAATTGCATGAGGAATATGGATTTCTCTTTGCCGTTCAAATAGGAGAATTAGGGGACATATCTTGTATACAATGAAAAAGGACATTACTTTAGTTGGTGCACTCCACAATAAAGTGACATTCATTCTCTGTCTTATATAAATTACAAATTGGCAGATTCGTTGATATGACAGACTAGCTTAACTATAAGGTGGAATGATCACTTGCAAACAGGTTCCTTCTCTCTATTTTAAAAGTAACCCGCTGTACCTCTGTCAGGCGGCAGGTACGCCAGCTCACTCAGACGCTGTGTCACCCTGTCGGAGAAACACGCCGTGACGTTCGGCACGCTCCAGGAGGCCCCTTCGTCTGGAGACCCCCAGGCACTGTAGAAACATGCATTGAAACAATAATTTTCAGCAGTTATGGTGAATGCTGCTACAACACTCTGACTACTTTTTCATTATTAGAAGCTTGCCTCAATAATCCTTCCCAAATTAACCCCGTGATGCTATAAGAAATTTGTACAAAACGTATAATGCGTACTTCCCTAATGACTAGCGCTGAGTTAGTCAGTCAGTAAGTGGTGAGTCAGCCAGTTTGTCATGTGATTAGTTATTCAATAATTAGTTAGTTGCATACTTAGTTAGCTGACTAGTTAGCTATTTAGCTGATTACTAAGTTAGCTAGCTCGTCAGTCAATCAGTTAGTCAGTCAGTTAGTGGTGAGTCAGCCACTTTGTCATGTGATTAGTTATTTAAATATTTACGGATGAGTACTTATCCCACTAGCTATTTATCTATTTGATTACTTAGCTAGCTAGCCGGTCAGTGAGTCAGTTAGTCAGTTACTTAGCTGGTTAGCTAGTTAGTTAGCCGAACCCACCATTGCCTGATGGCCGTCCCGCCGCCCTCCGGACACGCCACCCGTGCCGTAGTGTCGATGAAGGTTCTCGGCCAGGTGAACAGCACACTCTCCTCCTCCGGGCACCACGTGTTCAGGGCAGGCGTGGCAGGCGCTTCTGTGGGCGCCTCTGGAAAAAAAACAACGACGGCATTTGTATTTCTTATTTATATTTGTATACATTTTAGGGTTAGCTTTTAGACTATATTAGTCGCTTACTATGATGTTTACCATTGTTTGCCAGTCTTTTTTGTCACTTGTAATTAGCCCACGGGCAAGAAATTTCGTTACACTTATATACATATACGTATCAATAGTCTATTCCTAGAATGGACGTTCATGAACGCTTTGTTGTCTATGTACATGTATATGGTAATGTTTTGACTAGAAATCAAGTGAGATCATATCATGGTATAACGTTAGTATCGGTAAAGCGACGTTAACGCATACAATGGTTATAACTCCGTTTCATGTTGTTCCAACATTCAGCATCATTTTGCATAATGATAACGCACATAACGCGTGCATGCGGACTACCAACACATACCAGGGTTCATTAGTAGGAATCTCTCTATGGCTATTATTCATTGATATATTTAGTATTTGTTTACACTGAACAGATGTCTAATGCCTGCATTTACAGTACTTAATGCCTGCATTTCTTTTTCTCTTCATACCTTAACTTCTAGAAACATACTAGTATTCTGCGCCATCAGTAATGAAAGCAATTAATGCTATGCGTCTATCCTCACCAGTGACAGGAGGTGCGGCGGTAGTCGGACAGATCATGTCCTGCACGCTGACGCTGGTCAGACTCTGTCCGTTTAAGTTGCCCGGTGACAGACATTGCGGGTCGTCCTTCAGAATGTCCCTCCCCGCCGTGGTCTGAAACCAGACCGCTAACCACCGTAGATTACAGTCACAGTAAAACGGGTTGTCCCGCATGTATCTGTGGGGATCATGGAATCAAATTTCACCGATTATCCTATGCATAGTGAGAGAGAGATTTTCAAAACTGCACTGCGATATGTCATTTCACTTTAATGGAATATCACTGACAATAGTATGCTATGGCTTTGGTATCCTATGACTAGTGACTATGACTCTATCTTTCTATTAAAGTACTCTCTCTAACAGTGTTTGAGCTAATTTGAAGATAAGCTATAAAGCTTAGATTAGTTAGAATAAGAGTGACAGGTGAAGATCTAGCTGATCTACATGTAGCTATCAAAATCTTAACCTAAATAGGTCAGGCAGTATAACCGCCCTTTGGCGTAACACACCAGCTTCACAGGCATGCGGGGGAAGCTGGTTATATTACACCGAACGACCTGTCATACCTGAACTGTTCAGCCTTTAGGACTTCAACCTAAATTCTTTGCTACAGGCACTCATGGTATAGATGTACGATAGCTGCTAATACTACCACTATCTTTAGTGCAACTAGATATAGATATTTTGTCTAGCGTATATTATTTTTCTACGAAAGCTGAATTTTCCTCTGGAAAATGATATGACAGGAAGACGAATCTCTACCACCACTCACACTTCAATTAAATTGGGAATGTCGTCAAAAGTTCCTTCCTCAAGGGTTGTGAGAGCGTTTGAGTGTAAGTATCTGAGGAACAGAAAGACAGACATCACCAGAGCAATGGACAGAGGGAATCACAGCGAGGGTCGGTCCATCGTTACCTGTCAAAAAAAGCTCGAAAATACGGCACACGAGGGTTAGACAGAGTTTAAAACATCAGTATGTGACAGACGAGTTATAAATGTGATGTCATGATCAAGTATGGATAACATTTGAAAGTGTGCGGTAGGTCGACAGAAAATGAAAGTTATTCTTTTTAAGCATTCTCGACGTATAATTTCAAGATATTTTAAGATTACTAATGTTATATCACATCGAAGTATTTTCAAGTTTTACAAAAAAAACTTGAATAATATTACTTTATTTCAAGACATCAGATATCATAATTATATTGATTCGTGTTCAGCAAACCTCATCCACAGGAAATATACATTTTTGTGGTTAGAACATTATGGAGTAACTGTGTACGGTCCATCTTATGACCATACTGTAAAGGCAACACAATCACGGTGTCCTGAAATACTTACATAAAGAGCAGATCCGACAAGTCTCTAAAGGCAGTCAGCGGCACCCTTGATATTCTATTGTTGCTCAGTATTCTGAAATAGAAAGAAAATCAGCAAGATGTAATAGCAGCTTTAGCAATGAACATCAATAAGATGATGTAATAGACAAAATTTAATGTATTCTGGACATCCTGCTTTTTAACTGAGCATGTCTTGGTATGTCTTGTTTTGTCTGACCGAGGTAAAAGTTGTTTCAAGTGATCTAGCTGAGCGAACTCTAGGCATTTAGAACCGTAAAACTCAGGCTGCTAAACGCCGCGTTAATCCTATGTGCAAACAAGGGTCGAGGAGGTCTGGTAGATTATGCCAGTGGGACTAGCATCATACTGACACCTCAAACACAAAAGCCGTTTCTTCTCCACCAGTGACCAAAACAAACGAGTCAGGGGCTTTTAAGGTAAAAGTATCCTCAGGGTTTTGCTGGGTGTTGAGCCGTTTCTACGTGCCACAAGAACAACAACTCTGCGGTGATGGCATCTTTTAAAAGGCCATATCGTGACGTGCAAGGATCATCTCTCGGACAGCAGTGTCTTTTGATGCGTCTCACGCAGAGCCTTTTCCTTAAAAAGACAGAGCTCACCAAACCTTTTACACGAAAAGGATGAGGGATAAAGTCGTCCGAATTTGTATACAGGGCGGATTATTGGTGGGAGGCAAAATAGATTTTCGTCCACGTTTCCTGTGTCACTACTAGGTCACATTTAAGTCTTCTTAGAAACTCGTGGAGGATGTTTAGAATGATTCGCTGGCAGATTTGTTTTCCGATAACCCATCTTCTCACCACCATCCGGCCCTGTCTTGCGCAAGGCTAAATATGACTCTTGATTTGGCCATATCATTAAAGACTGTCTGGACGTTAGAAATCCCTCCAGTGATTGTAAAAGCCCAGTTTCATCCCATACTACACACCTTTGTTGTAAGTAGATTAACCTTACGGAACCGAAGTTAGGTATCATACTAGGTAGATGCCATACTTTGTACCTTGTACAATTTTTGAGCAATAAAAGTTATCATCATCATCATCATCATATGGAAAGAAACGTGTGAATAGATCTGCACATCGTATTCCATTAGTCTGTTATAGATTACTGAAAACAAACGACTAACTTGAGTGAGGAGAATACACATCTATGGCTTAGTCTACATACATTGCTTGTGCTTCCTGTGGAAAGTTTGTCGGAACTTCCTCCAAGTCTCTGTCCTGACAGTCGATGTTGGTCGGGTCGCTGCAGTCGCAGACGTCACACGCGTCCACTGCTTCACCACGCCTCACCATCACTGCCAGCATGCCCAGTAACAGGTACACTGTGGATAGCCGTAACGCGCGGGGCATGGTGCTGGAGATCATCAGAAACTTAAAGTCAACAGTTCTCTCTTCGCGAATGTGGACCTTGGTCATTGGACAGTAGACTTAAATCTGTAAACAACGAATAAACACGTGTTATGCAGATTAATTGACGACAATATGCATACATTTTAACCTAACAGGTACACTGCGCATAGTCGTAACGCGCGTGGCATGGTGCTGGTGATCATCAGAATTCGAAACTCAAACTCAACAGTTCTCTCTTTGCGAATGTGAACCTTGGTCCTTGGACTTTAATCTGTAAAGAACGAATGAACATGTGTTTGATTGAGCAACTAAATCATGCACTGTGTGTTGTGCAGATGTCCACGACAATATGCATAATTTTTAACCTAACAGGTACACTGTGGATAGCCGCGCCATGATGCTAGGGTTCATCACAAGCACAAAGTCACTGGGAATGTTTGTAATGATTTTACCCTTCAAGAATATACGGTACGATATCCTAATGTACAAGTATTGTGCAATGGACACAGTGGAAGATAGACTGCAGTTTATTTGTAACTACCTTCATTGAGAGGATGAAAGAAACAAATTTTCCAACCAAAACAATATTCCCGAGCTTTCATCATTTTAAACACCTAAATAAGATATTCCTACTAAAATCACAACACCTATTTATCATTAAAACGTGGGAACTTTCATCAGCCACTGCCTCCAACAAAGAGGTCAACCCCCAGCAATGTCTGTAGGGACATAGATGTATAGAATAGACACTGGTTACCTTCTTGTTGTTCATACCCTTGCAATTAGCCTACGGGCATGAATTTGGAAATAAAGTTATCATACAACACAAGATGTACCCTTAAAACTTTATAGTAGTCAGACCACGCTAGTTTCTGGTACATGGGAGGTTTCGGTGCACTGCACAACAAAACCCAAGGACAAACAGCCTGTCCGGCGAAAGTTTGAACCAACACAGACCCTCCATGCCGCTTGCCACCAAATAGCGTCATGCGAGGCGAGCGCCATGACACGTCTTGTTCCATTGCATAGCATGAGCACTTCAAGACCCGTTCAAACATATCAGAGAGTTTAACTGGATAACAGACCTGTCCCACCGACACAGAGTCCTGAATGGGTGTTGTCTAAGGAAACATTCGAGCACAATTGAGTCTGTTTGACAGCGGACTCGATCAATTTGCGATCAATGCCATAGCCGAAGTCCCTACCACTTTCTACACCATTTATCATTGCTTATTTGTTGCATTGTCTCCATCTTAACTTTGTTCCACAAAGTCTGCTGAAGCGACGTCCCAAAACCCATACTCTGATTGTTGATTCGTAGCCGTATATCGACCGACAAGAAGAAAATTAGCCTACATGCATCCGTAAGTTGACATCAAGTATGATATAACACTCTCCCGGAGTCCAGGATATACTCAGCGACGCTGACTGTGTTTTCCACTTATCGCTACCATAAAAGGGGGCAATCGAACCGTGTGGAATAGACTTGTTTCTTTTGAAGGGTGTACTTCGTTAGAGGTCCTTCAGATAACGTGACAGCAAGCCAAGCCTTCTCCTGCGGTCAAAAGCCGGACAGGAGCGCACAACAAGCTCACAGTTCCTGTAGGAGGGTTTGATGGGGTAATCCAATATGGCTGCCTCACCGTGAGAGAGACTCCAATTACGAAAAAAAACTTTGTAGGTATACTACATATGACAGGCCTGTGTAACACTATAGCTTAGATGTGAAGAAATTCAAAGTTTAACACAATTTCAGATATTTCAAACGTTCTTCATCGGGTTAAATGTCTCTATCTAGAAAAATGAGTAAAGAAAATGTTCGCTTTGTTCTTTTGGATTTATTCTGATTAGCAAGAATGGCAGCAAATTATCCCCCCCTTGCGTTTTGACTAAAATGAACGTGTGTAATTCAAGATAACTTCATTTGGTCGTTAGGTTTTGCTTATGAAGCAGTATGGCAGGTACGATTTATTCTCGTCGTATTCGTTATTGGTTCAGCAAAGAAGAGGGACTACAGAATATCGTCTAGTACGAAAGTCACACAGAAAAACACTGTCGTCTATTTGATATCAACTTCATTCTGTTGGAAGATGTGATACTAATGGATTCCCTATCCTTACCTTCACAAACTTCCTCCTACTTTTTCCTCGGTATTCCAAACTTGGTTGATGACAACAGCAGTTGTAATCCACGTTCAGCGGTGCCCTGTCCACGAAAACGCTGTGATGAAAAAAGTCTATCTTCAAATCTACGCCGCAGACACGGAAAGTCCGGAAACGTCCTCTCAAAAGTCTCCCTAGGTTCACATCTCCTCAATGCGTTGTCTCCGCTGCTGGTACAGTAACAAAAGACGCAAATATTCCCATCTTCAAACCGTGGAGTCACACGGAGAGAACAGAACGTGGAGCGCGAACACTGCTTTGTGCGGTTGTTTGTCGATGACCTGGGACAAAAATGTCATGCATGACCAGCGCCCAGTCCTCGCTGCGTGGTCGCGTGGCCGAGCCACAACTACCTCAACACGAAAACACTTTCGTCAACATCGTTGTCATGACGACCAGAGGGTCTGAGTAGAGCGGTACTGTCCAGTCATCGGCAGGAGAGGCTCTTCAGCGGACTCTCCGCCATTGTGTGCGCCTCCGCGGAACTCAGGCGTGTCTGGGTGGCGACGGATGTTGGTTACGGCGAGATAAAACACAAAACTAGACTAACACTAGTGTTTCCAACCGAAGGGAAAATTTAGAAAAGCGTTACTCCTTTCGAACTCTCGAATAAGGTTATTAGCCTCTAGCTCACTCATTGTAAGTAACGAGTAGAAGCCGTAGATATCAAAATACATTGAACACTCATAAACATCGCAATACTGTGTGTTATTTTTACCAAGTATGAATCTAGTAGTATGTTCGTCGTTACTGTTAGTAAACAGTCGCTGAGATATTCTCACGTCGAGAGCTATGTAGCGAGTATTTGTAGAGCCACTCATGTTTTATAATTACACATGAGTCATCATACTCATAGAGTTGAGTTGAACGTTTTGTTACATCTACCAACCGCACGGTCGGTACTTCTCGAATGTACTTTTACTTGTCATCACTTTCAAGTTTTGTTTGGTAGGCTGAACTCGTGAAGCAGTATGCTTAGGTGAACCCCTTAGTGTTCCTAAATCAAAGTCAAGTACATCGAATCAGTGACTGTGCAGCCATGGTGACAAGTTCATTATCGTAAACTTGAACTTGAAAGTGGCTTGCCCCTACAAGTTTAACTATGACTTTTCAGTCAGCGACAGCTAATACAAAATTAGATTCTACACAAGAATTAACGCACAGAGACGATGGATACGTGACCATATGGCCAAATTTATTGTGCTACAAATTTGCTTATAATATACTTTCTGAAAGTGCATGGAATGACGTTCAGCAGAAGTAAAAAATTAACAAACGTATCACACAAATGAGGAGTCACAACATACAAAATGACATCAATACTGTGAGAAGAAGAAGGAGAAGCCCTGTTGAAACACTGGTACGCAGGCGATCCATTCTACTTCAGCAAATACTTCAAACAGTTGACTATATACAAGGTGTAGATAGAAGTTGCGTTCACACGTAGCTACCATACACAGTCCTTCATAGTGTAGGTATTGTGAGAAGGTAGGAAGATATGACAAGCATTTCACAGACCTAGCGAATGCACTTACATGAAACTCTGAAACGCGTGACTTCCACAGACTTGAATACAAATGGATTACTATACAGTACAATAGATGTGCCTGCATGAGCCAAAGCAAAAGGCTAACCTTTGTAGTCTAACATGATTTACCACTGACATTGTTGCCACATATATACATGTCGAAAATTAATGTCTTATACAGTTCGTCATACAAACGATACACGAAAAATGACTAAAAGATTTGAGCTGTCTTCTTCACAAAATCTAATTCTCACGTTCGTGCTATCTTACACTCAAATGTGTTTCCTATCTTAACACCAGACATCCTGTCTCTCCATATTTTGACTACTTTTGGCTACATTGTTCAGCACTAATAAAACAGCTGTATCCTTACTGCCCCACATTTCTTTCTTGTTTATACTGCCCCATGTGGCGTGGTAAGTACTCGGGGCGTTCACCCCACACCAGACATGTATTCTGCACATGCGCCGTCACCTTCCGCGACGTCAATCACAAACTTAGGATCCGCAAGGTTACAACAGCAATGAGGCTGATGGTAAAATGTCATAGATGTTGACATGTGTCGATCTATAGAACGCACCTGTTGGTGTTTTTGTTTTGAAATATGTAATTTGTGCTTGTACTGTTATTCTTCAGAGAAGCCACAAAGACAACTTCGCCACATTCACAGAAGAACAGAAAGCCACCTTTCTCTTGAAATCACAGAACCCACAAATTATAGAAAAAGTGGGGCTTTTCGTCTTCCTCTGCTTCCAAAAAAAGTCAAACCCAGCCTGTTTAGAAATAGCCAACACTAGTATTTGAGTAGAATAATGTTTATCACTGTTCATTGTCACTTGTTTATCTCCTATGTTTATACATGTACAATGTACTTGCAATTAGCCTTCGGGCATGAACTTGCAAATAAACTCTATTAAGTCAGCCATAGATGTACAGTTACCATGGCTAACTGTGCGTGGCGTTTTAAGCAGCCGCCTAGATCAATTTGTTTACACGTTTGCCACGTACCACAGCCAGTACACCAGGTTAAAGATGATGAAAGCGGCGGGGAACAGGATCCTGGCGGCTTTGTCAATCTTCGCGCCGATGTCGCTCTTGTTGTCGTCCTTCTTGATGCCGGAGGTCACGAGGGCCAGTCCACCCTTGACCTTGAGGGAGAACGAGCTGGTCTTGTTCATCTTCATCCAGTTGTTCTCGCGAGAGGATGGGCGGTCCTGTAGGGGCGAGAGCTGATAGTATATCATATAGGATGCATGTATTGGAGAATTCTTTTACACAACCAGTTAATATTCACTTTAGCTTACCCTTCGATGTCTCTCAGATACTTCCTCAGAGCTCCTAGCTGGAGATCTGCTTCTCGCCGCTATATGTAGGCGATGTAGGTGGCGCTTTTGTGGTGAGAAAACAATCCCAAACGTGGTTACGCTTGTATCCCCCCTCGTCCCGGTTCGTCCCGTTTCGGAAGTATACTATATGTAACCACTACTAGACGGCGGCCGCGGTAACTTGAAAGTTGATCTGTGTTCGTAAAAGTCATTATGAATCAGAGTTGATGTACCGTCCAACGCCAAAGAAAATGATTCATCCAAATTTTCGCCTGACCAGCTAGCCTTTGTCAAGAAATAGCAACAACCGCATCTGTGACGTGCATATAGAACACGTGACTCGGTGAGCAGACTATCAGCAGAGGATCATAAAATCTATGGTGCACCCCGTCTAGGTTGACCGATGTTTGTAGTCACGTGTTCTATCTACAAAACTCGACGACTCGATCAGAAGCGGTTGCTCATTCCCTCATAAAGACTGGAGTTGGAAGGTGGAAAATTTGGGTGCGTTCAATTTTTTTTTGTGTTGAAAGTTAAATGTAAGTCTGATTCAGAACGACCGGGATATGTTATATTTAGTAACTGGACACTATCGCGATTGTTACCTCAGTATCGATGTTGACGTCCTTGGTGCTGAGGTTGGGGTAGATGTTCTTGTCCAAGTTGTTCATCTTCTCGGAGGTCTTAGACTGAGACCTCTTAGGAGCAGGGGGTGCAGACGGCTTGTCCTGATCATATGAAATAGAAAAACAGTGTACCGTTATTAACTTATTATTGTAAAACGGGGATTCTAATCGTTTAATCAATTTCTTCTACCTACTTCCTTTAGTTAATATTTACAATTTATATCTATATAACGTTACATATTTACAAAATGAATTCTTTCTGCTGTACGTCACAAAAAATACGTTTAACTTAGAGACTGTTGCCAGGCTAAATTCAGGGTCCTTGATTAAGCACCGTTGTGCAATTAGAGGTTCATTCTCCCATTAAATCTTCAATCCAATGGGTTTCAACACACCATTCAGACCTGCTTACCGCCTCTTTCAGCCTAAGAACACCCTCCACCCTTTGCACGCTAGAGCCTGTCCTATTCAGGGCAGACTCTAGCGTTCAGTACGAGTGTGTTACCTTTGGTTTCTCCTTTCCGCCCAGGTAGTTGACGAGAGCGTACTCCACCAGGGCCAGGAACACGAAGGTCTGGCACGACAGGGCCCACACGTCAATGGCGCGAACATACGACACCTAACACACACACACAGGAAAAAAAGAAAGGAGATGGTAGTTAAAGTATTGAAGTAGGAAGTAGGTATAACTAGCTATGACACTGAGTTAAGTATAACAGGGTGTTCTTCCGTTAAAAGTCATTTCATTTTCGGGACTTGGTGTATGTTGTATGACTTTTCAAAAGGACCCAATGTCCAGCTACACTTAAATGATATATGTGAAAATGTCTAAGGCTTATCCTTCCCCTTGGTTAACCTTTCTAACCTCATTGAATCTACAACAACAGTACAATCAGCAGCGTTTAAAGGGAAATCTACCTGCGGCATGCCGACCACACGTGTGCTCTGTGTAACCATGGTGAGCACGGTGGTGATGCCCACAGCATCTATAGATGTACATGTAGTGTGGTAGAGCCTACCTGTGGCTTCTATGTACATGTAGTGTGGTAGAGCCTACCTGTGGCATGCCGACCACACGTGTGCTCTGTGTGACCATGGTGAGCACGGTGGTGATGCCCACAGCATCTATAGATGTACATGTAGTGTGGTAGAGCCTACCTGTGGCTTCTATGTACATGTAGTGTGGTAGAGCCTACCTGTGGCATGCCGACCACACGTGTGCTCTGTGTGACCATGGTGAGCACGGTGGTGATGCCCAGCGCTACACGGGCAGGCACGGCTGCGCGGTTGATCCAGAAGGCGACCCAGGACAGGCAGACGATGGTGATGCTGGGGATGTAGATCTCCATCAGGTGGTAGTTCCGCAGCCGGGACATCTTCAGGGTCATCTCTATGGTGGTGTAGGTGTTGGGACTCGCTGGACGGAGGTATAGCATTTGTTTGAAACTTTATCTAATCATGAGAAGCCTGCAGGCCACTTTTCATTGAGGTCATGAAGTAGGTAAGGGACGGATAAAATCTAACACAGATACAGATTTATTACTTCGAGTCCTGGTAAATCTATCATCATATAACACCACATATATAAATTATGTTACAAAACACGGGCCTCTATCTTACACAGTAATGCAATAGTGATGATGCAACGGCTTTCACTAATACGTGTATAAAAGTCAGGCATCCAGGAAAGAATGATATTCTTATGATCCAATCTTTAGACTGGACATGTTCACTGTGAAATTACAGACCCTACAGAAGCCGTCTTTTTCAATGATATAAAAAGAAAGGATGTCGGGCGTCTTCTGAAACGTCTAAATTTTTACTGTAACTCTGTCTGGATCATAAATATATTACACATAATGGTTATACAGTAAAGCTTACTGTTCCAGAGACTTCTATCCTATACAACGTGACTTAAAATCATTATTTTTGTGTAAAACACTCCTAATACGTTAATGCATGTTTTCAAATTTGATCTCAATCTACGAGCCCATGATACTACAACCTGATACTAGTATCACGGTCATTCACATGGTAGGTTCTTCACTTTCAGTACGTTTTACTATCATTTTCTCACATATAACAAATCTACAGAAGATGCCTTACACTTGGAGGAGACGAGTGCGCACTGTTGGACCGTGTTCTTACAGGACCCCTCGTACCGCTCACACTGGCTGTTCCCCTTGTCCTCAAAATCACACACGTCCTGGGCGTACTCACAGTCTGATGTTTGGTAGCTGCAACCCTTTCCTGTAAAACAATAAGAGGAAGAAAAGTAGAAACAAAATACTGTGATTGTGATGAACAACGAGTCAATCATACGCTGGCACCATCGCTGATACATGAGCAATAGCTCACATCAGAATAGCAAAGCAAAAACTTTAAGCACCCCCCCCCCCATCACACCTCGCATGCATTTTCACTGATAAGCCATTATCGCACAAAAAATTGTTTTTAAAGCACAAATTACCCTCACTGCCTTCTTGCGTGGATATCAGAGATGCTGAGCATCTATTCTTTAAAAGTTTCCTTTTTTTGACCATATCTACTTATTAGTCAGAAAAACTGTAAACTCATACTTTCATGACGAAACGGACTCACAGGGTATATGTGCCATGGTGCATGAAGCGTTGTGAGATACAGAGTAACACCCAGGACCTCGTCTTGTCCAAATAAAAGTACCCTTCCCAACATTCTAAGCCCTAGTCTAAATGAAAGTCTTAATCTGACCTTGTGACTGGTCCAGGAAGGAGTTGGCGTAGGCGCGGATCTGCACGCTGATGACGCTGAAGGCGGAGTGGACGGACGTGATGTCCGTAGTGAGAGACACGTCATTGCGCCACTCAAACGTCGGCTTCAGGCGCAACAGGGCTCCGTTTACTATGAGAAACAACAATCCATACTAGCTGGGTTCTAAACTAAAACTGGGTTCACACGTGCGTGTACATATTCAAGTCCGTTTGAGGTCCGTATGGAGCTCTTGGCCTCTACCAGGCTCCACGGGTTAGTAGGAAAACAGTGGACATTGGACAGACATAGATACATAACATGCCAGAGGAGTTAGTTTGTCCATATTTGTCCAATTTCTACTATTTTTCCAACGTCCTGTCGAGCCTGGTAGAGGCTAAGACTTCTTCCATACGGTCCTCATACGCACTTGAAAACACGTGTCAGTTGCAACGTATCTTTATACTTGTGAAAATACTAAACGATAGTTGAGTGCTTGAACATTTGTAGCACAGATCTTTTGTTAGTTTGATGTCCATGCGGAGGTTTTCATTCCGTTTGTGATACACATTCAAATTTCTTGATCCTAAAGGTGCACTCTAGATCTCACTGCACTTGCGTCAAGCTTGCGTCACCACGGGGTTCGTTCAATGCGTCAATGTTTTGTTATTTTCTCCGATTTTTTATAATTTAGATATTGCGTCATACGTAAAAATATGACTTAGAAGACGACAAAATGAACAAAAAGTAAGCAAATTCGTTCTTTATCCCTAAAACTCGTTGAGTTTCTTTCGAACCCCGCAGTGACACAAGACCAGTGAGAGTGCACCTTTAGATATGAAATGTCTCTCGTTTCCTTCACTATTATGATGATAATTGTTGATGTAAGTATTTCTGATTTGAGTATTTGAAAATGATAACATCTGAATTGAAGAGATTTGGTATCATTCGCTCACGTACGTCCGTGAAACTGGAAGCTGCACTGCTGGTTGTCCACAGGATAGGCCTTCAGGTCCATGGCACACTTAATCTTCACGTCGTACCTGGGGCAGAAGAGTTTATAACGTGTGCGTTTTGTTGATAAAACTGGGATAACAACCTCATTATGCTGTAGTGGTAGAATTTGACGTAAGATACTAGTAAAGGTAACAGCGGGAAGTAAAGCAAGGACATTATATAAGGTCCTAGGATAAAGGTACATGTTAAGTACCAGGCCTTTTTGTGGACGTTGGGACCATGGGTCAAGCTATCGGGCACAAAATTTGAGGTGGAACCCAACCCTGTCCTTCTACTGCCTTTTACCTCCCCAACTGATGTTAGGAAATTCGTGTTTTTGTCTTTCCCAGGGGCACAATCTAACCAGGATTCGATCCCAGATCTCTCCACTGCGTGTCCGATATAGCAGAGTCATTAGACGCCTCAAACAGGAAGTAACTTGGGTATGTAAGCGTACCTTTTCTTGTTCGCGATGGTACCGTCGGGCATCACCCACGCAGTGATGACACCTTCCTCCTCGTTCCTCGCGCCTCCATCAGTGATGACCTGCACTTTCTTGCCGAAGCTGATGGCCGGGGTCCACAGCATGGTGGTCGGGATGGGGGTTGTGCTTCTCACCATTCCCGCTAGGCGGGGGTCGCGCCACTCCAAAGTAAGGTCGAAGCTAGCTTCAAATTTCTAGGCAACAGAACAACAGAGGAGGTTTCAGTATCAATTTTCAGTTACTTTGGAGTCATTATAGATGCCGAGCATATGCTCTGATTATTATTTTGTGGACTGTAGTTTATACAGAAAAAGCTTCTCCCTAGTTTTCTATATTCAAATACCACAGAAAATCTCTTATGCAATCAAACAAACTATGCATCATACCTTTTATCTGTCCGTCCATTACAGTGGTCATAACAAGCGAGAAGACGTTTTAACGTCTTCTCGCTTGTTTAAAAACCTGTACATATTACAATCAATGACGGTATATCATATAATGCATAGTAGACATTATACTTTGTAGATGTAGTAAGATACCATATTCTTGTATCACTGTAATTGTACTTCTGTTTGATGACCGGTACCACGACGTGTACTTAGCTTGTGAAGAATAAACAAGCAATGAAGGTGTCTCGTTCATTTATCAACTCTCACAATGTCTAAGGTTAAGTGACTTGGAGAAACCGCCGTCACAAAGTCGGTCAAACGCTTTCTACATTGTCTATTGACACAAGCGAAGTTACGCTAGACCACACCCTAATTCCATCGCGTGCCACAGGCTGTGAAAACCTAAACCCACGCCTACTCACCATGGTAGTGTGGGACAAAGATCCCACATCACTCATACGGATTCCGCACAAAATATCAGTCCAGCGATCTGGAAACATGAAAAGGTCTATTAACGAAACTGAAAAGCATCTCTTGAGGTTTTAGGAGTTCTAAACATTCTATTCTACATGGATTCTGTTCTCAATTTACTGTGGAGAACATGCATGCATTGCAGACGATTCATTCATTATTAAAAATTGTGACCTGTGAACTATAATAGAATGAGAAATTCTTTTTTTCAGAATTGATGTTGTTCTCGCAAAGAAAATCGCATTATTGTCATTGCAGCAATTTTGCATACATTGGCACATCACATCTTGAATCCAAAAATTGCCATAGACATGAGCTTTTAAATTCTACCGGCAAAAGCGTACAGTCTAGTTACTGTTTTACCTTCAGAGTTTGGGCGGACTGCTTTGCTGTAGTTGCCGGGAAGCCCCTGCCCACTCCTGAAGGCTTGCCATCGCTCCCACTCGGTAAGGTTCCCGAGTGCCACGCCGACGGCTGTGGTACTAGCAGGAAGGGATGCTGGTGTGGTGGTACTGGGAAAACGGAATGATTCCCTCAGAAATAAACGTCAATTATATCAGACCTTAATGTTAAGGATCAAAGGTGTTTGGTAAAAAATTGTCTACTATGTAAATTTGATAGACGAAGGATACAAGTCTGTTATACCCATAACTATTTATCATTCCCTTGGTACGTGATGCCATAACGTATAATATCGATACCCTGTATCACAAATGAAACTTTCACAAAATTATTTCCAAAGCGTACAACAAAACGAAACGAAATTGTCGTAGTAAAGGTGCGGTTGCATCTCTATGTGATTTTTTTTTTTTTAAGTTGTAGATCCACTTGTTGAATAGCATTGGCTATTTACAACTGTTTGCCTCAGTTCCAGTTTTAACCGTATCATATTGTCATTTGTGAGTGACTAAACAAGACAAAGCAATATTCCGAAGAAATAACATATTTGTTAAAACCTCTTTTCGTCGAGGGTTAATCTTTTCCCTGAAATAAAACATTCCTCTATAAATACTATATTGTGAGACTGTCTGGTTCAGTAACCATTAATTGCCATCAAGGGCAGCAGGACAAACTTACGTTGAAATGACAAGCCATGGGAAGAACGACGTTGCGATGATAGTGAGGTAGACAAGTTGTTGTGTTCCCATTTTTCTGAAAATAAAATAAAAGCATGTATAAGTGTGACGATACGCACAGGGGGTCGTACTAGATCGTACAGATAATTATCATCCATTTGCTACTGAATCGTAATACGCTCATTGAAAGAACTATATAAGAACTGGTCAATCTTAGAGATATACCAGAGATTGAGAAATGTATGCGACGTTTCGAATCGATCTATATTTGCTCGAATAGTTCCGCCAATGGCTTTCATCTTTGGATGCCATGTCACTAGTAGGACTAAATGATCAGGCACTCTGTAACGTGGAAAAGTTAAGGAAATCGTCACTAAAACTACAGGTGAGATTGAACGCTTAACGAACAATTCAAGTAGACTTACCACTAAATAGATATCGCAAGTTCCTCTGTATTTGTTATGTCCTTTACAGCGTCAAGTGATCTTGATCACCAGTTCGACTTCTCCCTTGGTAGCACATCGATGAAATGGCGCTGTATATTCTATCCATTTTTTGCGCACAAAAGCCAGAATAGATGACATGCAGAAGAAGAATTCTTTTGTGTGCGATATTTTGTGAATAGTTTTGTTGCTCTTTTATGCAAACAGGATCAACAACAAAACTTACCTAAGTTGGGTGGAATTGGGTTTAATAATTAATCAAATATTCCATTGTAGCGGTGCAATCCTATACAGGAGTACTGTCGATACATTGTTGTTTGTTCCTGGTTGCGCATAGGTGACCAGGGAGACCACAAGTGTCGAGGTTGCATATAAAAGGGCATTGCTTACAATGGATACAGGGATGTGTTTGAAACGAAAATGACTGACAAGAAAAAAATATTGTGAACAATTATATTGGGATCAATCTAAATTCTAAGGCCATAGAAGTCTACAGCATAGAAGTAGGTCACCGGCCGCTAGTATATCTTCATGGAATTTTCTGTTCTCCTAAAGTCACAACAATATCCTTTTTGGGCAATGATGTTGGTAAGTCTAGAGATACGAGTGTGAAAAAAAGGTTTTTGTTTGGCGGGATCACGGATATCACAACACGATTTTTGAACTACCAGAATGTCGACACCATAAAAAAAGATAACGTCGATGAAGGTGAGACAACCAGGTAATAAGATACGCCAGATAGCAATTACTCAAGCAACTGGATATGATTTTGGATACGGTCAAAATTCTGAACAATTATACTGGGATCAATCTAAATTCTAAAGCTATACAGCGTATAAGTATGTCACCGCCCGTTAATATATCTTTATGGGATGTTTCTGTTCGCTTGACGTCACCCCAATATCGTTTTATGGATAATAACGTCTGTATGAAATTCATTAAAGCCGATACGAGAGTGTGAGAAAAATAGGTATTAAGACTTGGTGGGATCACGAATATTACAACACAATTTTTTTAACTACCAGGATGAATACTACGTTAGTTCTTTTTTTTTAAAGCTTTATTGAAAAGTAACAACATTTACATACATTGTGAGATTAACATGTACAGCTTCATGACTACATTTCGACTACAAAAATATGACAGTGTTTTCTCATGGCGTGTAGTATATAAAACCTACATACACATACTAAAGTTTCACTTACTATCAAAAACACACTACGTACATACCATGGACATTTGTGTCTAAGTCTGCTATTACCATTGAAAGACTTAAAGTTCTCCTGGTTAACTATTGGACCAACAGTAATTAACCAACACCTTTACTAGCATAGATTATACAACACCATCAATACTAAGTTAGTTCTCCTGGTTAATTATTGGACCAACAGTAATTAACCAACACCTTTACTAGCATAGATTATACAACACCATGAAATACGAAGTTAGTTCTGTGATGATGGAAAACGAGCTGCAGACAGTTTTATTTCAACTGCTAATTTATTTTCAATCGTCTGCCATTTCTTTGTTTGTTATATTTCAGGCATACCACAGGTATGGTGAAATATATTGTTATATTTCAATCCATACTACAGTATTGGTGGCAATATGTTGTTTTTGTCGCGTCTCTTCTTCTTTTCCTCCTGCTCCTGTCAAATCTTCAAATGGATTCAACTTTTGAGGCCAATTGAGCTGAAACTTGGCATGGGAGAAGACATGGCACATAACCCCAGACGTTCTTTTTTTCTCACTTTTTATAGAAGCCTTAGAAATTATTTCATTTGGTTGTTTTTTTTTACATTTTAGACCAAAAGTGCATATTTTGGGCCCCTTTGCCGCAGTACTACAACCTTATGACCCTCACAACCCTATTTTTTTACCACAAACATATATTTTTGGCTCCTGTGCCCTTGCATTAAAACCAAATGACCTCAAATTTGGTATGCAGATACCGGTGTGTATACATTGCTTAAATTGTTGACTTTGGGGATTTTTTTGCCATTTCTCTTGGCTTCTCAGGGAAACAGTAATCTTCAAGCAGATTCTGCGTGGCAT
>NC_049987.1:8166924-8170779 GCF_000003815.2 Branchiostoma floridae | reverse complement strand
TATGGGGGGGTCACATCAACTTCTTTCTTTCCCCCCCAAAAAGACCGTCCAAAAGACGGGTCCGGGCGGCCAAAAACCCCCCCTCTTTCCACGAGAATACCTGACCCAGCAAGTCGGGGCCACGTACCTGTCAGGGTAGCTGGGCTGCGCTACTCAACTCCAGCTTATGTTACTGTCTTATGCCACGCAGGATCTGCTTGGAGACTAGGGAAATAGCAGGTGGAGTTGAGTAGCGCAGCCCAGCTACCCTGACAGGTACGTGGCCCCGACTTGCTGGGTCAGGTATTCTCGTGCCAAGATCGGCGGGTACTTGTCCGACCCGTCCAGACACTTCATCAGGACGTCACTGTCGCAGTGGAAGAAGTAGGCGATAGACCGGCGCACACGCTGTCTCCCCTCCGGGCTCTCCGGTACCCGCACACGGTGCCTCTGTGGAGCGGACCACACAACACGTCAATCACATTTGAAGTAACTTAGTAAGGCCCCCTTTCCACTAGGACGGCGCTCTCTCTGTGCCCTCATCACTGCGACCTGAAATTAGACAGATCGTTCAACGAATTGTATTGAAAAAAATCTTTTTACGCTTTGTAGTCTTTTCAGTCACACTTTTACATTTTGTATGATATGCCCGGTATGAAATCGAAGGTTACACACATCCGTTTTAGGTCTCAGTGAGAGCGCAGCGCGATCGCCGTCCTAGTGGAAAGGGGGTATAAGGGTGACACAGCAAAACCCCTGTCTCATACGCCGAGGCGAACTTCGTTGCCTTATGTGACAACGGTCGATGCCATTTCGCAGAATGGAACAGGGTGTTGGAAGCATAAAATCAAACGGTTCCTACCGTTGACTTGAGCTTGTCGGCTGACCACCTCTGAAAGGTGTCCCCAATGTTGACTACGATGGTGCCCGGAATGGGCGGGGCTGGGACGTACTCTCCGTCAGTGTTAACCACCTGTGGACGTTATAAACCATCAGAAAGTCAGTTCAAGTTCCTCTTCTTCCTTTAGCGTGAATATTGGTTCTTCCTGTACAAAATTGGGCACACGACCTTCCAAACACGTCGCTTTCATGGTATGGGGAATTAAAAAATGTTGAAGTGCGTTGTACATTTCATTTGGAGCAATGGATCATGTAGTAACTTTTTTTGCAGAGATCTTTTTGTTTTTAGCTTCATCGTCAACGAGCAAAGTCTTATTCATGCTTGGCATGCGGTCACTAGTACTAGTGACCTCCCAGTGATAACGCATGAGAAACTTCAATCGGACTGTCACGATGCTGGTACCAGTTGCTGACTTGCTCCCGTGTGCGCAGTAATGAATTAGACCTTAACGGAAACCACGTTTAAGTAAGCTTTCAAAATTCAGCTGTCTCCTGTTAATTACCTCCAAGCCGGGATTGTCCTGGAACACAAGAGTCAGGCAGTCGAAGTCAGTGTGTTCTCCACACCTGACCTGGTCCTGCTTGATGACGTCAGGGACGGGAGGGTAGCGGAGGGTCCGCAGGTTGGTGCCGTTACGACCCTTTCCGACGTACTGGAACTTTTCCAAGAAACCGCCAACATCCTACATGGAAACATTGAGTTTATTTACCGTGGCAACATCCTAAACCCATTCTAAAAGAACAATGAATGAATGAAGACCTTTATTGCACAATTTTGCCCCACTGGGCTAAGTACAGGTCACATGGTAACAATCATATTATACATGTGTAACAATGGAAAGAATCATACACATCTACTAGTATGTCCATATATATACGTTTAATCTATTCTAGGACATTCCACTTCCTCTCGCTTCTTGGTAAGGCCCCCTTTCCACTAGACGGCGATCGCGCTGCGCTCTCACTGCGACCTAAATAGGATATGTGTACCCTTCGCTTTCACACTTGGTATATCATACAAAACGTACAAGTGTGATTGAGAAGACAACAAAACACACAAACTGTAAACAAATTCGTTTCTTTTCTATAGAATTCGTTGAGCGATCTGTCAAAAACTAGGTCGCAGAGAGAGCGCGGCGAGAGCGCCGTCCAAGTGGAAAGGGGGTATAATTGCATAAATGTAGCTAGCTGTATGATTGGTTAGAGTTGGTTAGTCAAAAGCTGACAGCTATAATAAATTTCTCTTTAATATTCTTAAAGAACAATAGAGACGAGGACTTTGACTTTTGCATGAGATACGACTGATAAGGAACAGTGATAACAGTGAATAAAACCAAACAATTTTCTATCTTGTTAAAAATTACTCGACAGACAAAACACATTACCTCGACTCCCAGTCCCCTGGCTATGAGCTCCACCAGGCGTATGGCGACCGCGTGACACTTGTCATAGAAGTCCATCATCACCGGCTCAAACTCTGGGACTTCCTCCGGCCAGGTCTGGTGAGGAAGGGCAACAGGCTTGTCACAGACATTTGGATTAAGCACGAAGACAACTACAACAGTTTACATTAGCTTGGTAAACTCTGTCCAGGTAGTTGCTACCAACTACAACGACCACAGGCACCAAAGCCTCGTGTGTGTTGGCAGCGCTTGAACCCCACTGTTACACTACTCCCCCTTTTCTTTCCAAGATTCGCCCTCGAATCTCCAAGTTCGATATCCCTGTGTGGAATATCTCTAGTCTGTTACTCACAAGGTCGGTATGGGAACCAGTGAAACAACTAGAGTGGCGAGTAGAACAGAAAGAACATGTCGACATCCGGGATCGAACCCGGGGCGGCGGATTATAAATCCAACGTGCAAACCACAACACCAAAAGCTGATAGCGCTAGAACCCCGCTGTTACACTAGTGTAATGTGATCGTACATGTAGTATACACACACCCATTAAAATTTACCTGACATTACCATACCTAGGCAATAGAAACTGTAAGCAACACGAAAGGGTGTGTGCAAGGAGCACGTCTACTTTTTCTAGACCCCGGCACTTTTCTATTTTATCTGCCATCCCTTGTTGTATTTAGAGATTACAAAGGAATACACACCTGCCCTTCAGTAAGAGGTGGATGTATGTTGAAGCATTCCTTTAGGTCACCAGGGGCAGGCGTGTCTCTCCCCACCAGAGACAACCTGCAAAAAATGAGAGAAAACGGAAACCTGTTAAATAAAACCACTATTTCCAACAAAACTCTAGGCAGTCACATTCGTCATCCAAACGATTCTTTTTTCGCCACAGGATTTTCCACAAAGCGTCGTGGATTTGCTACCTTTCCTCATTAGGCAGCTCTATGTACTCGCCAAGAAGAGGACAGCAATCACTTCCACTCTGACTCATTGGCGATTGTTATCTAGTTGTGCAAGACCTTCAAATTTTTCAATGACGCACTGAGTAATCACATGGTCCGGACACCACCTAGAACCGAGGACAAACCGTTATAAAGGCCATAACAACACGCATGTCCAACGGAGTCCAACTGCGCGTGCGCAGGTCAAAGGTGAAGGCCCCTGAAAGTTAAACAACGCACTATTATACAAACCGACCGAAGGTGGTCGTGTATATATGGTATATAGCGATATATATATATATATAGCGAGGGAGAGACATGTAAAAAGCATGGCCGAGACAAGAACTGTTTACAAGTTAGGGGCCTTAACCTTTGACCTGTAAATGCGCAGATGGATTCATGAACATACTTACTCCAAGTTGGCGTATGGAGATTTTTCAAGTTTATTAATCGCATGGCAAGTCATTGGTACTTGCACTCGGACAAAATTCCTATGAGGCATTCGAATCCGCAATGATGCAACAGTTCGTGTTACCAAGGCACCGCCTACATACGTCAGCCCTAGCAACCAAGGACATTTGCGTTCTAGTTATCCCAACTAGGGTGACAGGCGTCTGATGATCTGGACT
>NC_049987.1:8137007-8166701 GCF_000003815.2 Branchiostoma floridae | reverse complement strand
ATAGAAAGCCCGATAAAAACGACTAAAAAAACCTTAAAAAACAGCCGGAGCCTAACCTCTGCTTGGAGAGTAAGCTCTATGTTGTACAACACGTCCACGACTTTGAATTTGCTTTGAATTCGTACTCCAACCTATCATGCTACGGAAGCATTGCCGTTCGAACGTAGGGCTAGAAAAATGTGCAAAACAAACTGGAGCTAAACTAAACGGTTGTCTGTGTCAGAAAGTTTATTTGTGGATTAGAACAGAAGCAAAAGTATTCACATTTCTCTCCCCAGGGCCATCCAGCCGTGCCGCTCTGCTGTCCTGTCCACCGGACGGGAATATTTCTCCTTCACGGCTTCAGGTTGAAAACAGAATTTATCGTAGACATCAAATACGCCATTCACCTGTAAAAATATAGAAGACAGAGGCCTTTTCGATTGAAAAAGAAATGAATTCATGCCCATGGGGCTAATCGCAAATGAAGAAAGACAAGATACATGAATAGAAATGAAATGAATGAATGTGGCCTATTAAAGTACACATGCCCAAACCGTATCTCTGGGGCATGTGAACATTACGTTGTGAGTCGAGGGAGACTTTGAATAAAAGATTGAAAACAATGACATCATACAGGGACACAAGTTTGTTTTTGGTTAACTGTTGATGATACCCAATTGAAAATGAAAACTCACTAGGAATATGACACTGTTAGCCTGTGTTTACACAATCTCTCGCTGGCTGGGGTTAATTACCCTCTCCCCTAGAGCTCCTAAGGCGGCGGCAATTGTAAGGCCGGCCGCTAGGGGCGCGATTTCAGTCAGGCTAATAACAATAACACTGCCAGGGACGAACATGTGACCTTTATGTGAATTTGATGGGGAAATTTCGAACTTTTTAGGAATGTAACAAGATATGACTTCGTCAAAGAATATGTGAAAGGAATAATATGAAATGTTTTGTGAAATTATGAAATGTGAATAACATATAATTGCAAAATAGTACCAAAATATTGGGGGGAAAGTTTTGACAGAAAAGGGGCGTTGTCGCAGACAATGGGCGCAGACAAGTATACATTATGTCAAAAGCTCAGAATGAGGATGTTTATCTGATTCACATTATTTCATGCTTCACATTTCCCTAACATTCCAATTTGTCACTCTCACATATATTTTCACTGAAGTTACTTCTTTAAGCATTTCTGGAGGTTTCTCCGTTAAATTCACATGTATACAAATCACATTTACACCCTTGGTAGTGTAACGTTATAATGAATGAATGAAGACCTTTATTGTACAATTTTGCCCAACCGAGCTAAGTACAGGTCACAACAAGTCAGGATATATACATATAAAGGTGTCACAAATCTAGTCTAACACAAAAGTTCGGCTTCTTCTCGCTTCTTGGTTATAGATATATACTAGTAGAACATGGAAGAGATGTGAAAATTGTCCATAGAAACATTGCAAAATGGCACATGAAATACTGATTGGTATCTTGGCTATCCTTACCTCTGATGTTGGTATACCTGTGTTCTTCAGGTACACGAAGCCCACGGTGGTGAAAGCCTGCATGAGTTCGTCCGTCAGTGCTTCCAGGTCGGCTTTGTTCACGGTCTTGTTGTCAAGGCCGTAGGCCGAGAAATCCACGACTGGAATGTAGCCACTCATGTTTGCTGCAAGAATAAAATGCACCTCGAAAGGTTAACGTCTTCATTTTTTTGGGAAATGCCTTATCTACCTCTGGATTATCTACTTCTGGATTACCTTATGTTATATCATATAGTGTGGCCGCCAGATTCTGTACAAACAACTACAACAGGGACGCTAGTGTTACCAAAATGACAACAGATCTGCAGTGGACATCAGTTGTAGTCTGGGTACCATCCTCCGTACTGAGCCAGCGGTCACTACGGAGGCAGAACGATCGAAGAAGCTTCCTCAAACCAAGATTTAGAATATGTACCTTAAATATACGTACATTCCTATGCTACCTGTGTAACATGTCATGTAAAATGGACAGCTCAATGTTAAAAATCTTTCAGTGCTGATCCGCCAGTATTATCTGAGAAATGGCCAACTACGCCGTACAGCATTATGTACGTGTGCATGGATTTTATTGCTCCCGTTGTCTAGTGCCCATACCCCGAACACAGCCCAGCCACAGTACAACGTTGGGGTTATTATGGCGTAGTTGAGTCAGGCCGTACTTCAGGCAGCTACGGCGTTCTTCAGGACGTTAAGCCGTATTGGATCAAGTTCTTTGAACTACGGCTTAGTTCGGCAAAGTACGGCGTGACTCAACTACAATCTGGTCCTACCTGTGACACAAAGTTATTGACAGCACTGACCTGTAAATGCTGTCTAACCGGTGTTCTGTAGATGCTATCTAACCTTTCACTTATCCTTCACTAACTGACTTGAGGCAACTCACGAATCACCAAGGTCAGTGAGATACTCATTGAGGGTTTGCATGGAGGGTCCTGACAACGCTTTACGCTAAATTCGGGACGGTCGACAACGCTTTACGTTAAATTCACGAAGGCCGGTAACGTTTTACGCTAAATTCAGAAAGGCTGGCAACGGTTTACGCTATTTAAAGATGTTGCCCAATTTTCCTGTCAAGCGTAAAGATGAACCACATACTAGAGTCGGCCTGAATGTTCTGTCTTGCTGTTTCTGTTATTGACTCAAATACAAATCAACGAGTAGATACATGTAGGTGTTGTTATGAACACACGTAAGCCTACACAGGCTTTGACTCATTCTCTGCATTCTCAGGCATTCGGATGTAGGGATTGGGAGTGACCAAGTTAAGCCGGACAAGAAAATCCGGATACATAAAGAACAAGTTAAAAATTTTACCGAATTCAGGTGTTACCGATTTAAAGTTTAACGTTCTGTAGAGTACGAAACTACTACAATGCAAACAAATAGTGAAGATAAACGTTTGACTGCAGTTTTACCTGTCAATGCCGAGAACAGCCCGTGTAGATTTAGATGGTCTGGTATGTAGAACTTAGTAGGACTCGGAGCTGCCTTTATGCCTAAAAACTGGTTAGACCGGTGATTATGAATCACGAATGAACAGACCTAATCGCGAATGAACAGACTGAAGGAGATAATAGCATTTTGCATATGTAACTATAGTAGTCTGTCCGTAATTAGATGGAAATTTAATTTTCAACAACAACTTTGACATCTTGAACCTCTAAGATGATATTTCCTGCATTTTGATAGGCAAATTTTGCTGCCAGACTAATCCATGAATCTAGCTACCTTCAATAACATTCCTATTAACGGCAAAAGGTGAGGGCGAGGCCTCCGATACATATTTTGGCTTGTCGATGACCGAATGTGAAAGGATTTGCAAGGGAAATTTTGAAATCTTGATCATCTGAAACAATTTCCCGTGTTTTGAGGGGCTAAATTCACTGGTAGACTACCCTTCGACTTATGAAATTTGGGAGACCAGGCTACGATTTACGGGTAATTTTTAGGCTAGATTACGCTTTACGTGAAATTTTTAGGCTAGATTACGCTTTACGTGAAATACACTGGCTACGAATTACAGTCAATTTTCCATCCTCACTACGAATTACGTGAACTCATCAAGGAGGTTATATTCAGAATACCTGAATAATTGAAGTCGATTTTAATATATCCATGCAACTCAACCTTCGTGGCTTATCATTCTGTCCACAATGGAGTTGGCACGTCTTTGGTTCATGTATTTATTATACGGACGTTATGCCAACAAACGAGTCGTGCGAGTTGGTTGTTGCCGCAATTTGTGGTGCCCCTTGACCCCAACGCACAGACCATACGTAAAATAGTACAAAGGTCAGATTTTGGGGTTAGATTTTTAGAGACTCTGTGGAAAATGGGGCGTTTGGACGGGAAAGTGGCACTTTGCACGGCGTCTGCACAGGGGATAGGACTATCTACAGTTCTGGTAAGTGCTGGCGGCATCGCTGAGTTGCTGACTGACAGTTCCAGCGGCGCTAGTCGGGAGTCTTCCCTCGTTTCCGCACTCACGAAACTCCTACCCTGGATGATCGTTGAACCCGGCCGAGTCTCACCATGTCCGTGGCCTATGGGTTCACTTCATTCACTTAAGGAGTTTAAACCTCCTAGATTTACTCCAACTATACTTAAATTAAATGATAGTCCTCTTTTCCTTTGTTATGCATCCATCCTGGGAATGACATTTTTGGCAACGCCTCAGGGTGCCTACCGTTGCCACCCGACCACGCCCCCTGATCAGCTGAGCTTATTTTTGCACAGACCCAAGTCCAAAGACCTCTTCCAAATTTTGCTGTACTGTAACTATTATAATGTACTCAAAAAATTTATGTTGAATTTTCTCTGCAGGCATTTGCTAAGGAGGGAGCCAGAGTGATCGCTACAGATGTCAACATCAGTAAACTGGAGCAGGAAGTCAAAGATGTGCCAGGTGATAGTTCTGTCTGAGCAGGAGTGAGTGAGTGAGTGAGTGAGTGAGTGAGTGAGTGAGTGAGTGAGTGAGTGAGTGAGTGAGTGAGTGAGTGAGTGAGTGAGTGAGTGAGTGAGTGAGTGAGTGAGTGAGTGAGTGAGTGAGTTACAGAGTGAGTGAGTGAGAAAAAATATGATGAACCATAACATCCATGCATGTAGTCAGGATAGTTCTTTAGTGTTTCACACTTAGGGGTTGTATAAACATTTGTAAGTATTTAAAGGGACAAGAATATCAATTTCAACTATTCAAAGATTAGTAGCATGTAACATTACACATGTAACGTTATGTGTAATACAATACTTCAAATGTGTTTCAGAATGGACAACTCAGTTAGATGATTCTGATATCATGATTTATATTAGGTATACATTTATGTGTTTATCTCGTCATCAGGAATTGAAGCCAAGACACTGAATGTGGCAGACAAGGACCAGGTTACAGCACTGGTGGACCAGTTAGACCGTGTGGACATCCTCTTCAACTGTGCAGGGTACAGACAGAAACTTTTTGTTTAGTTACAATGATTCTTGAAATGGTGTAAAACTGGAAAATAACGTTAAATGATTACCAAGCCGCTGTTGCTAAAGCTCAACTACCTCAGACCTTCCAAGTTCTTGAAGCTGAAGCACCATTTTCTTAAAAGCAACTGTTATAGATCGTTTTCACAGAACGTTCGAAAACCGCTTCGCCACGCGTGGGCGCCATGTTGGATGATAACCTGGATAAATAGAACACAGAACGGCGCTACCAAAGTTACTTGTGGCGGGTTCAAGTGTGCTGTTTTGTCTCCGTACTGTGAATGATATAGTGATGTAGCCAAGGCTAGATATCAGGACAAAGTTGCAATAATCCATATGCTTTAAGAGAAAAGGCATTTGACGATCTAACGCTCTTGCCAATGGTTGAATACCCGGACATCTGTTACCGCTACCCTGGGCGACTGTATAACGTTATGTACACTTCTATCATATAGGCTGCGCACGGATGACTAGACTAGCTACAGCCCTATACATCGGAGTTTGCGTTACACAGTCTACCCCAGTATCCAGCTGCCCTCACTGTCCACTTCAGCCTCACAAGGGGCAAGATTTGGCGCTTCTCCAACTCTGACTCCGTGTGAATGGTTTTCTACTCCGGTCAAAACTGAGCTATGGCGTGCTTCAGCCAACTATGACGTTGTTTGACAAGGCGCGACGTAATTTGGAGAACTCGCGCGTAGTTCACCCAACGAGCTTCAATACGACTTGTCTTTCGGCCTGAGGTACGGTCTGACTCAACTACTTCGTTAGTAACCATAGCCTGACTAAAAACTTTCCGCCCCCCTCATTAAACCCAGCCAGTGAGAGATTTTGTAAACACATCTAGTGCAAAATGTAACAACCCAAACTACGTATTTTCAGCCATACTGCGACAAAGTTGGACTACAACGTCTTAACCCCACCAACTTGTACATCACCTCGACACCGTAACGTTATTGTATTCTCCCCCAATACGCTAAACTGAGAACAAGATAAACATTTGATCGTAACATATTTTCTACAATGATAGTTCCGCATAGAGTCCATTCCAAGACACCATGAGGGTTTTTAGGCGATATTTATAATTAGTCTGAATTATTTTGAATAAAAAAATATCTGAGCCACAATAATTAGATTATTTTTAAAAAATTGAGAAAGAAAATACTCATTTATTTGAATTTCTTTGAATATTTTAGAAACATTTTGAAAGTAACTGTACAAAAATATCTTTATTTAGAATTAGAATAATTGTAAAACCTCTCTGTGATTATTTCACATTTACAAATATTTACAAAAAATGGTAAACCTGGCCAAATGGTAAAATTAGTTAATTGCCCCCATAAAAGTAAGCCCTATTGTTGCATCTTTATATTTTTAGATTTCACTGCTGGGCACTGGTGGATCCTTTGTGGTGGGCCATTGTTGCATGGCACCCAACCATACTTTGCAAGGATGTGTGAATTGCTATCTTCCCAGCCCACCGAACCATTTACAAAAAATGGTACAAAATGGTAAATAATGGTAGAATGCTGTTATCATTATTTAGAAACCATTAGAAGTATCCAATTCCACACCATGAATATTTCCAAAGTTTTATAGGACCAGGGAAATATTTATAAAGTTGAAACAGTGTTATAAATATTTCTGAAGTATCAAATGTCCTAGACATATAATTACAAAACTTTAAAATCAATTCTAAACAATGGCAACAAACATCCACATGGTGTCTTGGAATGGACTCTATGTGTGCGTGGTAACTTGCATGCTGTGAAGCTTTTCAAACCCTGCTCACTGCGACAGAAGACAACCTTCATTTCTTCAACTAGAACCTACACAGTAAATATATTCCCACCTGTGAGACAAAGTTGGTGACAAAGTTAGAGATCTTTAAGCTTGCAGTGCTGACCTGCCCGTGTCACACCCTGTCTGAAGATGTTGTCTAACCGGTTAACCTGTCACTACACTTGACTTGACTTGAGGTAAAAGTTCAACCTCTGACGTGGGAAACGTATATGCTCATTGTGCAAATAACTAGAATAACCAAGGAGCTTTTATCAAGGAGCTTTTATCAGATAACGAAATGTAGATGGGCCGTATGCCATGAAATGACTCTTAAACTATTTTCTTGCAGAGGAGAGTGCTATTTTCTAAAAGACCACGTCTTTACGTACAAAAAAAAAACGACTAAATTTGTAGGAGAGTACTATTTTCTAAAAGACCATGTAAGTCCACCAAAAAAACGACTAAATTTGTAACAATTGATCACAGATGAGCAAACTCCGCATGCATATGGGGACCCATGTTGGCGGGCCGCTAGAATAGTGATTCAATCGAGTTAAAATGGGATAACTGTGTTGTTAGATAGAAACGGCGAGTGCGCTGTATCCTGTGTTCATGGAACTCGCAGTTAGCACATCGAACAACCAGCCCGTTTGTAAATAATACCAAAAAAAAAAAAAACTTCTTTCCATGTACGTGCAACACACAGCCGTGTGGAGATCGAGCAGCTTATCATCCAACATGGCCGTTCGAACGTTCGATCGCAACTGTGACGTCACATGAAAACGATCTATTGGTGAGCCTGTAGTATGTTATTTCTTGAGTTAATGATAATGGATGTAAACTGGTGTGATCTGCTTTGATGCGTCACATTCAATGCCCAGCTCGGATATATCCGGCACACATATACATGCCCTGTGTGCCGCGCCCGCATATATCCGGGATAGCGTATTTCCCCGAAGTAGCAATCCCCGGAAGGTAGGGACTCCGGCTTTGTTCTGGGGTTTCTTTTTGGAGGTCTGCAGCCAACCCTGGTACTGATAGCATTTTCATAAGGCTGAAACTCTGGCAGTTTAAGGGTTAACTGTTATAACCTAACATGTGACCAAATTAGTCTGCAAAATACCTTATGACTGTTTGTTTGCTCTGGGCCTCTGGCAAATCATGGAAATTTTAGCACACAAATTTTATCAGCCATTTCATGTGGATCATACATGTATTTTTTAAATGAAATAAGCTCTTCTTTGCATCCAGAATAGTTCACAATGGCACAATCCTGGACTGTGAGGAGGCTGACTGGGACCAGACCATGAATGTGAACCTGAAGAGCATGTACTTCCTGTGTCGTGCTGTTCTTCCAAAGGTGAGTCAACCATGTACTTCCTGTGTCGTGCTGTCCTTCCAAAGGTGAGTCAACCATGTACTTCCTGTGCCGTGCTGTTCTTCCAAAGGTGAGTCAACCATGTACTTCTTGTGTCGTGCTGTCCTTCCAAAGGTGAGTCAACCATGTACTTCCTGTGCCGTGCTGTCCTTCCAAAGGTGAGTCAACCATGTACTTCTTGTGTCGTGCTGTTCTTCCAAAGGTGAGTCAACCATGTACTTCCTGTGTCGTGCTGTCCTTCCAAAGGTGAGTCAACCATGTACTTCCTGTGCCGTGCTGTCCTTCCAAAGGTGAGTCAACCATGTACTTCTTGTGTTGTGCTGTCCTTCCAAAGGTGTGTCAACCATGTATTTCTTGTGTCGTGCTGTCCTTCCAAAGGTGAGTCAACCATGTACTTCCTGTGCCGTGCTGTCCTTCCAAAGGTGAGTCAACTAGGGCTGGGTACCGGTACAGAAAATTCAGGTCCAGGTCCGGTTCAGGTCCAGAGGATCAGGTCCAGGTCCGGACCTGAACCTGGACCTGATTCAGTATGACTCATACTAATGGTCCATTTCACTACAAAGAAAACTGTTTGGTGAAGTATTTTTGAACCATTTTTTGGTGGAGTATTTTTTCTGGCTTTTGAAAATCCTACAACGCTAACTGCACCTGTACGATTGGCTGTAAAACTTGGTAGAAATTACTATAAACTCTACTCTACTTCACTCTTTTGTTATTTTCTTCCACCTGCAAGCGCCAAAACGTGTAAATGCCTGATGAAATAATCTATCAATTTTCTAATCAGTCCAACATCCGGTCCACCTAATTTTTTCAGGTCCGGTTTTTCTGGACCGGTCCAATAAGAAAAACGGGTTTTGTACCGGTACGCTGTACCGATACCCAGCCCTATGTCTAACATATATTTGTCGTAAAAACTAGCTACAGACATTTTTGTACCTTCTCACACGTTGTACATACGTTTGTTTCCTTGAAATTAGTGTGCAATAAATAAATAGATAAATAAGAAGAAAATTAACACGCATTCTATTAGAACTGAACCACATATTTCAGAGATCCATACCTTTATCTGCCTCCATCTCGCCACTGATGCCTGCCTGCCTGTCGGCTTCTTCTCCGTCCTGTGACCTACAAGGAATATGAATCGTTAAGTGGTGATATCTATACAATAGTCTATAGAGCCAGTTTTTCAGGCTACTAGACACCAAGTGGAGACAAAAGTTAGGTGGAGACAAAAGAGCTCCAACGCGGCAGACCCGAAGTGTACACGCCCCCTTTCATGGCAGACATGGCTTCAGGCAATACGCTGAAATATATTACTACACCAGTTAATGTCGAACCAACTGAAGTTCCATTGCGTCGCCGGGACATAAACTTGTGATATCCACATGCCAGCCAACAGCAGCGAAAATTGTGAAAGAGTCAAGATGTGATATTCGTGCTACCATTTAGAGAATGCGCCCAGAGGACACTACTGACAACCGCCAACTCTCCAAATAAAATCCTCGACATTAAGAACGACAGGACATTTATGTTCTGATGTGACGGTCGTATGCCATAACTTACTCACTGTTGTATTTCTGCTGTATTTTGTGGTGCTTTGGAGTGGAGATTAACCGTTTGTGTCACAACGTTTTCCCAGACATTGCCCCTGGCACAACATCATAAAATACGGGTGTCACTGTGGAATGGCCTGTGCCTTACAGATTGTAATTTTACGCTTCTATTAACCCGAGCAACGTTAAAGGAGATAGTCTGTCTAATCCATATTGGGTGAAAAACACTGCGAAACAACACAAGACACTTTGTGCAGGTATACCAAAGAGCGTTGATAATTGGTTGACATTTAGCGAAATGTGAACCGTGAAATGGGGATATCTGTACAATGGCTGGGACCCAGTTTGCTAAGCTACCAGTGGGCACACAAAAGTTAGGTGGAGACAAAAAGCTCCAACGTAGGGGACCAAAAGTGTACCCGCCCCCTTTTGTGGTGTTTTGGAGTGGAACTTCACTGTTTGTGTTGCCACATTCTTCCAGTCAGACATTGCCCTTGACACAAAATAATAAAATGCGGGTGTCGCTATTGAACGAGCTGTGTCTTACAGCTTGTGATTTTATGCAATGAAGCGAGTACAAAAAAGTTAGGTAGTAACAAAAAAGCTCAAACGTGTCAGACCCAAAGTGTACACGCCCCCTTTCGTGGTGCTTTGGAGTGGAACTTAACCGTTTGTGTTGTCACATTCTTCCAGCCAGACATTGTCCCTAGCAAAAATAATAAAATGGGGTTGTCACTATTGAACGAGCTGTACCTTACAGCTTGTGATTTTGTGCAGTGAAGCGAGTACAAAAAAGTTAGGTAGGGAAAAAAGCACCAATGTAGGGGACCAAAAGTGTACACGCCCCCATTCGTGGTGCTTTGGAGTGGAACTTTACCGTTTGTGTTGTCACATTCTCCCAGTCAGACATTGTCCCTGGCAAAAATAATAAAATGCGGGTGTCACCATTGAACGAGCTGTACCTTACAGCTTGTGATTTTATGCAAAGAAGGGGGTAAACGTGTCAGACCCAAAGTGTACCCCCACCCCCTTTGTGGTGCTTTGGAGTGGAAATTAACCGTTTGTGTTGCCACAATCTTCCAGCCAGACATTGTCCCACACAATCATAAAATGCAGGTGTCACTACTCACTACATGTATAGAACGAGCTGTACCTTACTGTTTGTGATTTCACGCTTCGATTAACCTGTGCAATGCTCAAGAGGATGGGTTGCCTGATCCACAGTGGGTGAAAAAAATCCAGCTCAAATCAACTTTGCACATGTATATATTCGAAGAGCATTGATCATTGACATTTTGCGAAATGTGAATTGTGAAATTGGGATATCTGTAAAATGGACCCAGTTTGCCAAGCTAACGGACACCAAGTGCAGTGAAGTAGGTACACAAAAATTAGGTGGGGACAGAAAAGCTCCAACGTGGCAGACTCAAAGTGTACACGCCCCCTTTCATGATAGACATGGCTTCAGGGAACACGCTGAAGTATATTACACCAGTTAATCTCGAAGCAACTGAAGTTCCATTGCGACACCGGGACATAAACTCATGATATGAACATGTTAATAACAGCAGCGAAAATTGTGAAAGACTCAAGATTAGGGCTGGGTACCGGTACATAAAATTCAGGTCCAGGTCCGGTTCAGGTCCAGAGGATTAGGTCCAGGTCCGGACCTGAACCTGGACCTGATGCAGTATGACTCATACCAATGGTCCATTTCACTACAAAGAAATCTGTTTGGTGGAGTATTAGACTTACACTGACGTTTTAAAATCATACAAAGCTAACTGCACCTGTACGATTGACTGTAAAACTTGGTAGAAATGACTATAAACTCTACACTACTTCACTCTTGTTATTTTCTTCCACCTGCAAGCGTCAAAACGTGTGAATGCCTGATAAAATGACTCGTTAATTTTCTAATCGGTCCAACATCCGGTCCACCTAATTTTTTCAGGTCCGGTTTTTCTGGACCGGTCCAATAAGAAAAACCGGTTTTGTACCGGTACGCTGTACCGATACCCAGCCCTAGAGTCAACCATGTACTTCTTGTGTTGTGCTGTCCTTCCAAAGGTGAGTCAACCATGTACTTCCTGTGCCGTGCTGTCCTTCCAAAGGTGAGTCAACCATGTACTTCTTGTGTTGTGCTGTCCTTCCAAGGTGAGTCAACCATGTACTTCCTGTGCCGTGCTGTCCTTCCAAAGGTGAGTCAACCATGTACTTCCTGTACCGTGCTGTCCTTTCAAAGGTGAGTCAACCATGTACTTCTTGTGTTGTGCTGTCCTTCCAAAGGTGAGTCAACCATGTACTTCTTGTGTCGTGCTGTCCTTCCAAAGGTGAGTCAACCTTAAGAGTATGTCAGGTAGTAAATGTAGACAAATAAGAGGTAGTATGTTGAATGTTCGAGATATGGCCCAGATTTAGTTTGTCACAGATACTGTATCTCGTTCACATTTATCTGTTAGAAGGTTAAAATGACTTTCCATTGCAGATGGTGGCACAAGGTTCTGGGTCTATCGTCAGCATGTCCTCTAGTGCTTCAAGTATTAAAGGTGGGCAGTTTTAAGATTACAGAATTTGATTGACTCTTCCTCAAATTCTTACAGTATCAGTAAAGTGATGTGATTTGAACTGCTATTGTTACCCTTGTAGTAAATGTATGGGCCTGCGTTTGGATCCTTTGCAGCTGTCAATCTTGTGTCCTTGAGATCAACACTGTACACACATTTACTCACTCCACAATCAGGTGATCATGTAGAAATTTAGCTTCTAGTAAGGATGTTTTTCTTTTGGATGGGACTGGAAACAGAAGTCCCAGTTGTGAGCCACTTCTGCATCAGACTTATTGTTCAGGTCAAGGACGTTATGTAAGATAACGTCCTTGTTCAGTCAGAGTGATCCCTTGTATTTTCTTCATGACTTTTACTGTGTTGAAGAAGTCAATATGAATTCAATGAAGAAGTCTTCATATCTGCAGATCTGGTTGTTGACTATTCATTGCAGGTGTTCCCATGCGTTTTGCCTACTCCGTCAGTAAGGGAGGAGTCAACGGACTGACCAAAGCCATCGCTGCAGACTTTGTCTCCAAAGGGGTTCGCTGTAACTGTATCTGTCCAGGTATAACTTCTTTTTAATCAGACTTATTTCAGTCATCTTGATCAGAGATATTTGGAGAAAAAAGTTGGGTTTATGGCAGTTAACAACATCAGTCATCAATGCCTAGTTTGGTTGCTGTGTGTACCATTGTGCTCCGAGACGGTGAGTGAGTGAGTTTGTTCAGAATCTCTAATATGAAATGTGTCTAACTCAGCTATAATTTCACCTCTACTACAGCTACAGTAGAAACACCCTCGCTGCAGGAGAGAATCGACGCTTTCCCTGATCCTGTCAAGGTGAGTTGTTTTTATTTGTGCGTTATTCAAACTTAAACACTGAGCACACATCCAGCCTGAGCTTCTCAACAAATTTAGATGATCATCACGGTTTTTAGCTTTTCTTAGCAATTCCTTTACTTCAGTTAACTTTATATGACTGAAAATGAAATTGTGATTCATTTTTTGTATGTAATAACATTTGTGCATGTTTTAATCCAACTTTTAACTTGTAGTCAGGTACTACCCTGCATTCTATTGATACTGGTACAAGAGTGGACACAATTGCACAATGCTGTTGTGTGTATATTAAAGGCACGAGCAGACTTCATCGCTCGACAGAAGATGGGTCGCGTTGGTAAGCCTGAGGAGATCGCAGCCCTGGCCGTGTACCTGGCATCTGATGAGGTGAGGAACTTGTCAAAAGTCTTCAAGTCGTTAAACTTGCATGTCTTAAACACTATGAATTTCCCTCATCTTAGTATTTCAGTCACAACAGTCCTCATCTTGTGACCCCCAGTCTTTGAGAATTCCTGTCTTGAGAACATTAAGAGCAAGCCATTCTCCTTGGCCTAGGTTACAGCAAAAGTTCAATTGCATTGCCAAAATATGCAACAACTTTTTATCTTTTCAGTCTGGATACACCACAGGCCAGGAGCTTGTGATTGACGGAGGCTGGAGCCTTGCTTAGACTGACTCAGATATACCACAACTACATGTCTGAGGCCTCGTCTTTGGCATTCCAAAGAAGTTCTAGCAGTGCAATGATGAAGAGATCTCATTTTATATTTCAACAGTTGTATTATTACAAATAAAGTTTTAAAGACTCCAACGTTGATGAATACTGGAGATACTACTTATTGATGCAATATGCAATAGATAGACATATCGAACTAAACAGCTGTAACAATTGTGACAATCATGGGATTGTGTTTTTGACATGAAGACCCAATAAATACCCACAGCGTCTTCCTATCGCACCGTTGTTTTATCTCCCTGAAAAATTGACAAGAGGTATTGTTTTGGGTTTGTTCGTCTCCAGAGGGTTTTTTATGCTAACATCATCCACTGTGCAGGTAAAGACCTTTCCAGATGCCGTAGTACATCTGTTTGAACAAGCAGAAGACATTTAAGGTCGTGCACAAAGTCCTCATCTGACAGCCTATGCGATATAGATGTAGTAAGTAGTTAACATTTGAGTGTAAAAATTGTTGACTAATGTTGGACATCTTCAAATTACCTCAGGAATTACTTCAGGACTGAATGTTCTACAAAGTATGCGTACAATAAACATGAAAGACTTTGTGTGGTGAACTGTTACAGTATTTCTAAGAAATAATCGAGTCAAAAATGGCAAATTCTAAGTTACTGGAAAAATCATGCCCAATTTTATTATCCCTGATACTGTAGTTACAAAATTACACAACCTACATGACACATCTGCAGCACAACTTAACAATTTAATTGCCTTTACAATTTTTTACAGAAACAATAATTACTTTTACACATTAAACAATCAATCCAGCTAAGCTACAAATACATTGTATAGTAGTACAAATTCGAGGATTATTTCTAAGCATTGAGGCACACACATATTGCACTCGGAATAAATATCACAATGACAAGAGATATTCTTTAAAATGTTAGTAAAAGCCATGTGTACCAATAAAACATTAAAAGCAATATACAGGCCAGAATGTAGTTTACAACACTATGTAGAGGCCATTTATCATACATGATTAAACTTTGATACAGAGTATGATTATTCTTTTGGTTATTGAGAAAAGTTGGCTGTGCACATATAGTGCACTAAAATGTTGAGGTTCAAAAGACAGTTACACAGGAAATGATCAAACTGCCATTGGCTGCTGTGTTAATTAGATAAAAGCTACAATGTAAATAGTTTGTTGAAAGTTTGATAACTACAATGCATAAATGGTCTGGTAATTAATCTGATCTATCTCATGGTAGATAAAAAACAACAGCTAAAGTATAGTTCTTACAAACTCCTCTGAAAAGAAAAATCATCTTATGAAACACATCTTTTTCTGACACTGCTGATATCCAAATCATCCACAAATTGTTATATGGCTTACGTTTGAAATCCTGGCAAAAGCAGACTCAATTCATATTATAGGGATATCACAAAAATGATTCTACACACCCCATCACCACAATATGGAGAACTAGCAAGAAATGTCACATTTGCTACTGGCCAATACAATGTGAAATGTTGACACTGATTTAATGTCCTTTCATCAATCATCCATCCATCCATCCATCCATTACAAAGTTTAACACATCTTAATGATCATCATCTGCAACATCAGTGATTCTATATGTAACAGGTCTGTCTGAAGTATTGACAAAATTACACTCTGCTGCGCAATAGTACATAGCTTTCTGTAGAATCCATGATCTTCGAACAATTCATGACTTTAACACTCAATGTCAGCTGTAGCAATGGCCACTTCATGATCTTCTGGTATTACCTTCTATCTATATTGTCTGTCCATGAGAACTGTCGTGTAGGTTATCTCTGAGATTCCAATTTACAGTTGACATATTTCCATCCAACAAATAAATTGACACTGGTTACTTTTGATTTGGAAAGTCATTTCAAAACTGTGCAGACGTGCATAATGATGCAAGCCCTTCATTTCAACTTCTTCTAAGGTGTACTGTAACATTTAAGTTTTATACAGTCATCTGCAAGAGCATATTAATATAAATCTACAAGGATTATCTCTATATATGTCATGACATAGATGTAGAGATAGCTTTTGATATTTGGTGCCTGTCTGAACTTCAAGTGACCAAATTGAATGTTATTCATACGTTTATGAAGGTTAGACATCCAGGTAAGCAATATTCAAATACAATTCAATCTCTACAACTGGATAAAAAACGGATATTTACTTCCGGACGTTTCAAGTGACATCCATCACTCTTCTTCAGCAAAAGCAGAATGAACTAGTCTGAATGTTATTCAGTATTGAGAGCTACAATGTACTCAATTGGAAGATACAAAATGCATTTTCTTGTTGAGATTGACAAAAGAGTTTTGTCAGACATTCTATCATCTTACATCACATTGTGTAATGATACCTTCATGCACTTGTCATGAGTGTTTGCTGTAGAGCATTGTCCCTTTGAGTATATTATTTTATCTACAGTTTATTCACATAGCTGGCTGAACTTTGACTTTATTGACAATGAACACTGAGATCCTATCTCACATTAAAACGTCTTAAAGTCGTTCGCTAAACGTAGTTCTTAAACACTATATACAAATCTAGCAGTACACAGTATTTACATTCATTCATAACACTTTCTTAATTCAATAGAACACAAAACACACTAGTTGAAAGATATGACCTTAGGTTTCATGATCAAGTAGGACAAGACATATGCTACATTGGTTACTGAGTTAAGAACCTACAGCTCTGTACTCTTGGGTAAAACGTAGCTTAAATCACATTGTCAAGCATCATATGTAAGAGTACTTCAAAACCACAGTCAAACCTGTACAAGTGACCACCTGTACAAATGACCTACACAAGGATCACCTGGCCTATGTCATCATCATCATCAAAACATTTCAGTGCTCCCACTGAGGCTAGCTTCCAATGAAACCACTTTCAGTGGTCACTTTAAGTTAATTTTTGTTTTCTCATTGACACAAGCTTTCGAAAATTCTGTCTACTAGTATATATAGTGACCACCTGTCCACATAGACAAGATTTCAAGAGTCACCTGTATGAGTGGTCTTCTTGAGCAGTTTGGCTGTATTGCTTAGTTATTTAGTCTGGATCTCCAGGCTTCTCCTCTGGGCTGGCTCTTCCAGTCCTGTGCTTGAGGACTGCATCCCAGATCCGCAGCTGTATCCCTCCCCTGTGCACACAGCCAGGCAGGAAGATTTGAAGTCAGTGTTGAGAGATGTAATCATTATGCTTAACTTAACATCATATAACTGTTATTAACTCCACTAAAATGTAGCAAGTGGTATATAATTAGTAACATTGTCAGGAGTAGGAAGTGCTCTGAACAAACTGTGAGATGCTAAAAATGGTGAAAACATGTTGGTGATGCCAACATTATTGGTCTTTCCTTTGGTTGGTTCCATTACCTGCAGCTAGAAATTGAACTGTCTCCCTTTTGTCTACATTGTCATATTCTATAACAACAAAAAGCTAGGTAATTATGGTTTTAGCAAATTATGTGCCCTTTGACAAAAATTGGAGTTCAATGCATTGATACATGATGACCATACCTGAGGTTCAGCTGCCTGAGGTCATCTCTGGTCATCAGTTCCAACACATCGTGCAGACTGTACTCTTCATCAAAAAACTGTAAGATCAAGGAATATCAAGAAATACAGTAGTATCAAGAATAGTCCCATAGTGTCACTATCTCATTGGTTAAACCAGTAATTGCCATGCTCAGTCAGAGTCAGTCTATGGCAAGCCTTTGGTGTCTACAAAGCAGACTTCGTAACTGATATTGATAAAACATTAGAGATAAGATGTAGAACTTCTACTGACCCTGTCTGCCACGGTGGTGTCCAGACCCAGGTCAGCCAGCCATCTGTCCAGCTCTGCATCTCTCCTCACCGCCCTGCCGACACTCGTCACACTCACACTGGCACTCCCAGCTGACGAGTGCCGTGAACGCTCCCCTGATGCTGTATTAGGTATTAAGCTGTGTTAGATTATCCTACAGTACAAAGGGCAAATAACCAACACCACATCGTACTGTTAAGGTAAAGTGTAACAATTACTGCATGGCCATCAGTGCATTGCAACACACATGAACCTGTGGAACATTGACGAGAGATTCCAATGCTGAAGCTATGTTAGATTGTCCCACAGCTCAATGGAGCAACAACCAACACCACATCTTGCCACTTGTAAGTAAAACAAATCACTGCGTGGTCATCAGTGCATTGCATGAACATTGTGGCACATTGCATAAAGTGAAGGGACAACCCAATTGTATCCATAGCAAGATCAATGGATAAAAGATACATGAACCAGTGTAATTACCTCCAGATTGTAGATGCCTGACCATCTGCTGCCTGTCCACCACCTGCATGTGTAACAGCTCATTGTACTGTCGCTCACTCTGCATCAGTTCCTCCAGCAGTCTGGGTAGAACATGTGTAGAAGTCTTTGATATTTGCCATACAATGTATACACTTCATATTACAAACGGTACAGTACTTTGCAGTAATTATCCAGTAAGATTATACTGTATTCCTCAATCAAGAATGAAATTCTGTTACCTGCAGCTGGTAAGGTTTGAATTGTAACATCGAAAGGAACACTTACCAGTTTGTAATCATAATTTAGTAAGATTCTACATTAAGACTTAAAATCAAAGTGTTATGCTAACATGTCAGACAGAAAGTGTTAGATCCATCTGGACATGTGGTGTGAAGACTAGCCAACTGCTGCCCACCCATGTTAGGGTGCAGTAGTACCATCAAATACTAGTCTTATACTACTACTAATTAATTACAGTAAGGCCTGTCCTACTTTACTTGCTGCACCTCATAGAGGATGATCAATGATGATGATGATGATGAAGCCCTACCTCCTGTTCTCCAGCTGCAGCCTGCTGACCTGCTCATGTAGGGCCAGCTGAGTGGCCTGGTTAGCGAACAGGAGGTGGTGGTCATGCGAGCGTGTGGAGCTCAGGGTGGACACTCCCGACGTGTTCCCTCCCTCCTCCTCTGACGAGGGTGCCATGGCCCCGTCAGGCTGGTGGTGCTGAGGGTGGTGCTGAGGGTGGGGATGGGGGTGGGGAGGGACAGGGGCTGCCGATGCCGCTGCTGCTGATGTTGGTGGGGCACGGTTGGCGTAGTCTGCAACAAAGGGTGACAAGTGTGATGGCTCAGTTGATAATGCAGCATTTAGTGTATGCAAACTCAGTCTAATGATTTTAGGATATTCTTATTAACAATGTATTATACAAGCTTTTCATTTGACGTCTGACATCTGCTGGTTTACAGTGTATGCCCTTGAAGCACACAAAGATGCCACCAATATGGGCACCAGGGGATTCCAATTATAATTATTATGATGTCAATGAAAAGTCTGTATACAAAAACTAGTAGGATAACAGGTCTCTACACACCTGCTGTCTTTCCACAAATGTTAACATAAAATAATTTTTATTTTTTATTTGGCATTCTTCTGAGAATCAAAAAATATGACCATTGACTGTGTGATGACTTTATCATTACTTAAACACAGATTGTCAAGTTGAAATCCCACCTGGGATGTATGTGATGGCCAGCTGCACAGCATTTCTCACCAGGTCATCCAAGGCAAACATCCAGTGGGGCTGGATATTGTGTTCCTTCAACAAATCAAACACCTGCAACAGAAAAAAACAAAGAAGCGCTATTTCAACCAAAACTTATTTCCCTTTTAAGTAAGTATATGGAAAAAAATTAGATAAATGCTACTAAATAAAAAAGTAAGTGCATACATGTGTAGTTCAGACGATTTTGTTTATATGTATTACACATGTAGGGAGACATCATTGTAGTTAATAAACTTAAGCCAGTTTAGCACTACCTGTCAGATACTATAAAATGTACATGTAATCTTACAATTATTGTTCAATGATGTTGCTATTGGACACTGAAATTAACCTGCTACTTAAGAATTTCAAAACTAGAACGTTTAACTCACAACATCCTGGAAGATGTAGAGAGCTATCTGGACCTCATTCATTGCCTGGGAGTCAAACTCTAGCTGTTGCTTCATTGTGCCTGGAAAACAGATTTTACAACTGTGGTCAGTGTTTCAGCTTCACAAAAGTCTTAAGGTGTAACACAACAGTACAGCTTTTACAGAAGTAACTGCTGTATATGTTCACAGATGATTCACAATTGAACTTAAACTTGTAGCATGAAACAAGAGACAATTCTGTTTCATCTCACCTATGGCCTTGGCCAGGATAGACCCCACCTGGTCCTTGATGTACTGTCTGAGACTCTCGATCAGGTAAACCAGGTGTGTCTATGGACAAAAGCAGTTCATCTTGTAGTTAAGTCCAACTGTCCCACAGAATTGAAGAACTTACCAATATATCTCAGTGCAGTTACAGATGAATTAATTACTGCAGCTGTAAGCTACAATGTATGTAATGATTATACATTTCTCCGGTGACTCATCAGTTCCAAATTCAAACCAAGTTGCTAACTGTACTGTAAGTTCTGAGTCCACAAACTCACCATACTGAACCTCATATCAAGACTACCTGACTACTTGACGGAGGTCACTGATGCATCCTCAGTAAAAGTATATCCATTCATTCGAACATCAGCCAATCTCTCTCCATTCAAATTCTGACAACCTCAAAAAACACCATCTGGGAATATCAACCTTACATTTACAGCTTGACAATCTTGAAGCTCTCACCTTGGAAAGACGGACGCTGGTGGCAGAGTCCTGCTCTATCCTGAGCAGCCAGCTTGCACACACCTGAGTCACATGGAAGAGAGATGCATGATGCACATGTACAACCAACATCATAACAAATCTGCTAAGCCTCTTGGCACTGAATAAGTTGTACACAACAAAACCCGTTTGGCAGGCTGACCAAAAGTTCAGAAACCTGAACTACATGTTTGCGGCTCCAGATGTCTAACTGAGGGTGCAATGTTGGTTAGCTGAGGAATGAGTCCACCCTGCTATATACAACCATTACATCGTAGCAAACCTGTTCTATTGATAATCCTACGCTGTATTAAGGCTGCGTCCCCGGCATTGTTTAAGAGCCAATGGGGATAATTTTTGTTGTTAAATCTGTCATTTTAAGCTTACAAAGATGTCATATTCAGCTTTTTGGACAGGTGAATTTTTTTTCTGTCCCAACAAGAAAATTTCTATCCTGGGACCTAAAGACAGCCCTGGACTGTACTAGCTACAAGGATGATGATTTATATGTCTCTGTTTTATTTCATGGATCACAATGATGATTCAAAGAAAGAAAGTCTGGCTAGACGGCTAACGTTGCTACCATACCTTATCTTCATCTTCTTCCAGTACTTTGACAAGAGTGGACCTTCTCTCACTCTCTTTTCTCAGGTTGTAGAACGGAGTTAGACCTGATGCTGTAAACAACATGATATCAAAACCACAAGCTTGCAAAAAAAAAAGGGTGATCTTGCACTATCTAACATTGGAAAGGTACAGTTAACACTGTGTGAGTTACAAAAACGTACAAAGAAAACCACTGTTTTCTTTGCTACATTTGCTGGAACGAAAACGATTTTGTTCAATTTTTGAACCGACAAGAACAACTGCTAAATTATATACAAGCTTGAATTGTAATGGCTAATAGTTAGTAGTTGCAACAAACCTGTGTTTTCATCTTGGAAGAACCTGGGCCTGTCCATGGCATCTGTGGACCCGTCAGAACTGCTGTGCAGTGGGCTGGGGGTGCGCAGGTGACTGATGGAAGTGGGACTACTGCAACAGCACAAACATTGCCAGATTCAGTCATCTTCATGGGCAATGTCGTACAAAAAAATGGGCAAATAGCAAGACAAACATGGCTGCAAATGTTAAGTGATTTTGGAGAAATCTGTTTCAACGGTTTTGGTGGATGCGTGTTGTCATCTTTGAAGATGCAAAGAAATAGCGTTACGCAAAAAAAATCAAAGGATAAAAAATTACTGGTGCTATTTGTTTTGGAAAAAGAATAACTAAAGTTATGCTCTAGGGTTGAAAATGCACTCCTCAGATCACCCTTGACTGAAAATAAAGTTAGACAAATCAAGCAAGCTCACAGCACACATAAGATGAGTCCACACCAGTCCCCACCATTTCTACTCAGTATTACAAACTTAAGCTTACCTGCCATACCCAAAATCAGAGGAGGAACCAGCAAATGTGTCACATCTAACAAAACAAAACAAAACAACACAAACATGAACATCACAGAAGAGAAAGTGATACATGACTTCAAATCAAAGTATTAAATAGATAGAGCAAGACAGAAAGAAAACAAGATGATGACGTCAAAAAGTTAAGAAAGGAATGTGTCACAAGGTCAAGGTACAAGTGGCTGCTGCTGCTGCACTCATTGGTAAATTTCCATCCTTGTTTATTCCATTTTCCCTTAAGGCTTAAGCAATCCAGCTTTTACTAAACATCTAAAAGGTACTTCTTACAGCATAACTTCATATGTTTGTTGGTCACAAGTGCAGTTGTATGGCTGCAATATGCCCTTATGAGGATAGGTTTTATGTTGTTTTTTTTTTCTCATCTTTTTCCCATTCATATTTTTGTGTCGATTAGGCCACATATTTACAGTGCCTTCATCAAACCTCCTTACTTCACGCTTTAAACTCTTCTGGCACTTCTTTGCAAGCCTTTTCTATATGCTAGTAGCAATGTTAACTTTAAGTCTTATACTACTTCTTACATTGACTGAATATGAAATGCTTGACAAGCTTAGTATGGTATTGCACATTAAGAAAGCTGTTGCAATATCTGCTCTCTGCTGCAAGTGTTTGTTCTGTGTACTTGTAATATAATTATAGGAAGTATAAAAACAGAGGAAAAGGAAATTCTATGTATCTACTTTATTTTTTCTACATACAAAAATCTACAGAAAACTAAGATACACTTAATGATTAAAAGACTCTACAAAACACTGCAAACAAGGGCTATGGTGGAGGCAAAAAAAGAAGGTAAACATCAAATAAAAAACTAAAACTTATAGCCAGCATTTTCAGTTTTAAATAAGTTATAGTGAAAAGGCAAAGTACTAAGTCACAAATAACTAAGTGTAGGATTCTGATTAGAGGTGCGATGTAAAACTAAGTAGTAGAAAAAAAGCAGAAAACAGGCGTCTTTTTAATTATGGAAAAACACTCTAATTCTGGACTCAAGTCCATAACTCCAAAATGCTTTACCCGATCAACTTTATATTTTTATTGAGTACATACCAAAGTGTAATGAATATGCGGAAAGCGTCAATGAGTCCCTTGGGACTAGTCCAATTATACTATAATTATATATAATTATATATAATTTTTGGGCATTATATATAATTATATATAACCCATTTCACCATTATACATAATTATATATAACCTATTTCACCAATATATATAATTATATATAACCTATTTCACCATTATATATAATTATATATAACCCATTTCACCATTATATATAACCATTTCACCATTATACATAATTATATATAACCCATTTCACCATTATACATGATTATATATAATGCTGATGACCATTATACATAATTATATATAAATCTTGTGATTATTATTCATAGTCATATGCACCATTTATGACAATTATTCATAATCATGCCTAGCCCCCATAACCATTATACATAATTATATATAATTATACATGATTATAGATAATTATATATAATTATATATAATTATACATAATTATAGATAAGCATTAATGGATAAAGTGTAAAAAGACTTGTTTTGCTTAATGTTTACACCATATATTGCTTTCTGACTAAAAGAAATAATGTTGAGAGGCATTTTATGTCTATTGCACCACTTTGAAGCTAAATGCTGGTCATGATGTTCTGACCTGCTCAAAACCACAACCTGATCGTACATTTGAGTTTTGTCGCTGGTCAAGTTTACTGCTGATATGGAATGATACTCTGATCAGATACTAACATAAGTAAAATGGAGGCAGTGAGAAAGAAGGAGGCATATGAGGAAATAACAGCTAGTTGATGGAGTCCCGGGTCCGCGTGTGAACAGGACAGACTGTCATTGCCATAGGACCAGAAATCTTCCTCATATGAACTGGTGTCACAGCGAACTCGCCCCCGCCCCCACGCCCCATGATCTCGCCCTCCCTGGGGCGAAATCACTAGCGATCTCGCCATCCCCAGCTAGTGCTCTCGCCCCCTATCTCGCCCCCCTTTAGCGATTTCGCCCCCTTCCCCCCCAAAAAAACAGGTTTACCTAACATTTTAGAAGTTGATTGGTATAAATCACAAAATGCAGTTTCAGAATGATATAAGTACACGAGTCTGATACCTAACTCCATCCATAGTATTAATATTAACGTCATTACATGTTGATATTTAAGACAGTTGAAGTTTTTTTCGGACAAGGAGAGTTGGGTCCCTTGTATTCCCATTATTGCAATATTATACTTGAGTCTCGACATAAGATTGTATTCCCCTGTCCTCAAGCAACCAATATATCTCCAATATGAAGCCTCTACAATGACCACAAAAGAAGTATGAAATGTCTTTATCAGTTATGAAGATAAGGTATTCATTAGAATATCGCACATTTTGTTATATGCACCTCCATTATGACTGTTTTTCTAGTATTTGGGAACTGGTGCGTTTACCCGTGTTTCTTAGGACTGGTGAATGAATGAATGAATGAATGAATGAATGAATGAATGAATGAATGAATGGTACTTTGTAGCATTTCGCAACAGGTACAATGTATATGAATTTGCGCGTATACATAAATATAGAGATAGTGTTTATAATGAGAAACTATTATTCACTTGTGTTTTTGTTAGTGCTTTGGAAATGTTTCCTGCACAAGAGAGAAAATACTGTGACAAATTGAAAACATATAACTGACGTGTTCCGTTTCATAGATGTATAATATCGACTTTCGAGGTATAACATCTTCAGGTAATAAGGTGGCATATAGGTACCAGGTAACACACCATATACTTTACTCTCCAGGTGCAGTATAATACCAGCTAGCGAGCCTAATACAAATGTATGTAGTAACCAGTTGCTCTTGAGAACTCTCCGAGAAGCAATGTTCTTAGGGGGGACGAAAACACTGGCGGGTATTGGGGGGGGGGGGGCGAAAACGCTAAAGGGGGGCGAAAACGCTAGTGATCTCGCCCCTCCTGGCCCTAAATAAACATTCTTAGTATGTACCTAGCAGGGGTGAAGAATTAAGCTAGGAGTATTGCAGACTTACTACTGTGCATGCAGGAGTATGTCTATCCTGGATCTGTTATGTTGTATGTGACCTTACTAACTATGATCTGTTGTATATCTTTTGCATGCAGAGAAATAATATATGACTGCAAACATATGACTTCGTTGTACACCTTCGTCGTTGTATGCCAGGCCTTTCCTTCATTGTTCCCTTGGTCTTTGGAGGCCACTTCTCTTTTTATCACCCAAGTGTGATAATTACCTCCCCATTTATCTTTTAATGATTATCTCTTTGTTCCTTGATGTTATCCAGCAACCACAATGGATGCACTAATTTGTAATACAGACACTATAGAGAAGTGAAATACAGTTGCAACTGGGTGAGAAATAGTTTATGATCTCATATAAACCTTCTAGACCAACAAGGAGTGTTAACTTGAAACCACAAGCCTTCAGGTTCTGAGCTTGCAGCAAAAGGATAGATTTACTTTTTAGTCTTTGAAAAAAGTAGCAAAAGCCCAACAATTAAATGTCATGCATCTAAAAAAATCACGAAAAAAAATCACACATTGTCACATATTTGTCCCCTAGTCTTCGGAACAGGGCTGTTTTTTTGGGGGGGGGGGCGTTGGTCTGCGATTTGCAACGTTGGCTATGTTCTCTTGTGCCGAGAAAAGAGGTTGCCGAGGAAGTGAGTTTGCTGTGGAAGGGGGTTGGCCGTGATAGTGAGTTTCCCCCGTCTCGGACGGGGCATAAACTTGCTATCACGGCCATAAACTTAGATAAAGATAAAATACAAAATAGAAAGTCTGATGAAAACGACTAAAAAAAACGTTGAAAAACCGCCGAATCCTAACCTCTGCTTGAAGAGTAGGGGGTTGGGGGTTCTGACGAACTACACCACGCGCTTGAAGGTCCGTTTTTTTTTAATGTGAAAATTCTATCTAAAAGACCGATTTGTATCAACAGTAGGGTTGTAATCCTAGAAAAAATCGCTGACTTTGAATGTATTTGAATCAAGGAGGTTTGATCATTGAGAAATCATTTATAAAACCTCCTTGTTTCAATGAAAGGAACCTTGCAGTTTGTAAAGTTGTTCTTCCCGAGTTTGCAGTATACTGGCAAAGGAAGGAGAGCTGTGCACATCAAAAAGAAACTTGCCATAAAACTAGAGGCCACTGTGTTCCTCCTTGGTCCAAGGAGAAAATTTTTGGCTTGAGGGAGCGCCATGTACAAATTTTGGGTTTCCTTCAACAATGTTTTAAATCATTTAAACAATTAAGCTTTATTTGAATCACTCTCAAAATCAACTTGTTTCTGACCGATAAAAGGTCCATGTTCTGACAGGGTGCATAGCGCTAGTTTTGATGGACAACATCAAAGCTAATAGATAATTAAAATAATGTGGAATTTTGCAAAGATCTCCAGAAATTCAGCAGAAGTTGATGATAGATAATAATTTTTGTGGGTATGCTGATCGAGGAAAGATGGCATATAAGGAAAAGGTCACAATTTTCTCCACCAACCTCTACTTCGATAGTATGTAAAGGACGCTAGGGTTTGGCCTGGGTATACGTTATCTCCAAGCAGATTCCTCCGGTGGCATAAAACAGTAACAAAAGCTGGGGAAGGACTTCAGCCGGCAGAGGGGAAAATTTGCCACCGCGGTTTTTATTGCCACCACCGGAGGAATCTGCTTGGAGATTAGATATACGCATGTCATACACGACGAATCTTGAGGATGCACTAAAGGCTTCAACTTTGAGTCACCTCTGCACAAAATCACCCTGAAAAGTGGTCACAAAAGATTAATAGGCCATTTGAATCTGAGCTTGAGCAATCATGCTCATAAATTCTAATCTGACTAGGCTTCAATATGCCTGGTAAAAAGGGACACCATGGTGTAAACAAGTACTCTCCAAGCAGAGGTTAGGCTCCGGCTGTTTTTTTAACGTTTTTTTAGTCGTTTTTATCAGGCTTTCTATTTTGTCATTTTTTTTTGTTGTGTCCCATTTTGACACAGCAAGATATAATAAGAAAAATAGAAAGCCCGATAAAAACGACTAAAAAAACGTTAAAAAACAACCGGAGCCTAACCTCTGCTTGGAGAGTAGTAAACAAGGGCATTCTGACTTGTGGGGACATAATTGTCCTTGGGTCTACAGGCTTCAGGAGTCCAAACAGCTACTCCCAGGGCAATCGACCATAAAAGACTATCTCCTACCAGCCTGGAGGATGCCAGTTGCTAAATTGACTCATCGCATACTCCCAGCATCATAAATGGCTTAGACCCAGTGGGAGATCTCTACCCGTCTGTAACCAAGGACAAAGGATTGGTATTACAGCAGACAACAAGAAGACATTTTGTTTTCACACAAGAGCCTAAGGGCATTATGTTGTATGAAGGCCTTGTTTGAACTGTCTCTCAGTAAGGACCAGCCCCTGTCAAGTTTGAACTACTTATATTTTGCAACTTGCCAGTGTAGACTGGGGCTCTGTAGGACTGTACAACAAGTTGTATCTGGGTCAGATTGAGACACACTTCCAGGCAGACCATGGCCAGCTATGCTTTATATTGTTTGTAAGCTGACTTGTAAAGCTACACTGAATTGTATGTCGCCATACTTCAATTCCTTATCTGTTCAAGACTACTGGCTTATGTGCATTTCAAAACTGAAGAGTAACTCCGCGATCCAATACGAGTACTTGCTAATCTGTATTAGCCTGCCTGAACCGATGTGAACACCACGGTGGTTGGGACCAGACTTAGGGCTGGTAGTTTACGTTAGCTGAATTTATTGGGTGACGGCCATACTAGTAAAGATAAAGATAAAATACAAAATAGAAAGTCTGATGAAAACGGCTAAAAAAACATTGAAAAACAGCCGAATCCTAAATTGCTTGAAGAGTAGGGGGTTGGGGGTTCTGACGAACTACACCACGCGCTTGAAGGTCCGTTTTTTTTAAATGTGAAAATTCTTTTTAAAAGACTGATTTTTATCAACAGTAGGGTTGTAATCCAATAAAAAAATCGCTGACTTTGGATGTATTTGAATCAAGGAGGTTTAATCATTGAGAAATCATTGATAAAACCTCCTTGTTTCAATGAAAGGAACCTTGCAGTTTATAAGTTGTTCTTCCCGAGTCTGCAGTATACTGGCAAAGGAAGGAGAGCTGTGCACATCAAAAAGAAACTTTCATGCCATAAACTGGGTGGCCACTGTGTCCCTCCTTGGTCCAAGGAGAAAATTTTTTGGCTTGAGGGAGGGCCATGTACAAATTTTGGGTTTCCTTCAACAATGTTTTAAAACATTTAAACAATTAAGCTTTATTTGAATCACTCTCAAAATCAACTTGAATTAAACAATCTTGAGGATGCACTAAAGGCTTCAACTTTGAGTCACCTCTGCACAAAATCACCCTGAAAAGCGGTCACAAAAGATTAATAGGCCTTTTGAATCTGAGCTTGAGCAATCATGCTCATAAATTCTAATCTGACTAGGCTTCAATATTCCTTGGTGTAAACAGGGCATTCTGACTTGTGGGGTCTTACTAGGACATAAATGTCCTTGGGTCTACGGGCTTCAAAGGTCCAAACAGCTACTCACAGGGAAATCGACCATAAAAGACTATCTCCTACCAGGATGCCAGTTGCTAAATTGACTCATCGCATACTCCCAGCATCATAAATGGCTTAGACCCAGTGGGAGATCTCTACCCGTCTGTAACCAAGGACAAAGGATTGGTCTTACAGCAGACGACAGGAAGACATTTTGTTTTCACACAAGAGCCTAAGGGCATTATGTTGTATGAAGGCCTTGTTTGAACTGTCTCTCAGTAAGGACCAGCCCCTGTCAAGTTTGAACTACTTATATTTTGCAACTTGTAACTGTCTTCCCCACATCTCAACTAGCTTTGATACCTAGTACATTTGTAGTAGTAATAATTGGCTTCAAGTATGGTGATATTTATAGTTGGTAGTCCAAAAGAGACCAGTGTAGACTGGGGCTCTGTAGGACTATACAACAAGTTGTATCTGGGTCAGATTGAGACACACTTCCAGGCAGACCATGGCCAGCTATGCTTTATATTGTTTGTAAGCTGACTTGTAAAGCTACACTGAATTGTGTGTCGCCATCCTTATCTGTTCAAGACTACTGGCTTATGTACATTTCAAAACTGAAGAGTAACTCCGCGATCCAATACTTGCTAATCTGTATTAGCCTGCCTCCACTGATGTGAACACCACGGTGGTTGGGACCAGACTGAGGGCTGGTAGTTTACGTTAGGCCACAGCAGGTAAATTTTATGGATGCCATCTGCGCGCGCATTAATTTTCGCCTGATTTCAGAAAAAAAACAAGATTTTTTTTCTTCTGCAGGGATGGTCAACATTATGATACAGTACCACTATGAGCAAATATATTGTGTTGTGGCCTAATAATTGTACTTGTAGAAGTGACACTTGCGAGGTACCTAGGACTGTAGTTGTAGAAACGAAACTTATTGGATAGTTGTAAAAGGGACAGCAATATGGAAGCTTTGAGTGTCGTTACCAACTTTGTTGGTGATGGCAGTCTACCACACTAGTGTCACCTCTACCACACCAGTACATGTTTTAAATACAGGAATGAATGCATTGCCGGCTCTGAAACAATGTTCTGTCCCTTTAAATTC
>NC_049987.1:8093639-8136907 GCF_000003815.2 Branchiostoma floridae | reverse complement strand
AACTTTATGGTGCCTATTATGCACCCATCTTGTCTTTTTTTCGCCCTATCGCACTATTTCTGCAGTCTGCAGAGGATGTCATCCATAAAATTTACTTGCTGTGGCCTTAGCTGAATTTATTGGGTGATTTTATAGTACAACCTTGGTCGCTTCAATATACATACAACACAGAGTGGCTGTAGCTAAACTCCTGATTAGTTGTCACAAGTTACATATTGAAACTGGAAGGCACAACCGCACTCCTCTGCAGCATAGAGTCTGCCAATTTTGTGATCTACAACAGGTAGAAGATGAACAGCATTTTATCGTACACTGTAAATTTTACCATAAGGAACGAATTGTGCTTTATGAATATATCAGAAAAGAGTTCCCATATTTTGAACATCTTAATGCAACGGATACATTTCTATTTTTGATGCGCCTAGATAAACCCTGTATATCAAACATTATATGTTCTTATATCTACACCTGTACAAAGAAGCGAGAAGATGTCAACCATCCTGTTAGTTTAGCACTTTCAAATAGTTAAATTGTATCTTGTTGTCTATGCATATGTCTGTCATGTCTGTTATCAGTGACCTGTACCTAGCCTGTTGAGGCATGAATGTGAACAATAAAGGTCTTTCATTCATTCAATCATTGTGAGGACAACAGATGAAGGTTTGACTGTACATGGGGGTCAAAGTAATGATTGTCAAGTTAAAATTGAATTGAATTAATTTTTTTTCAACTTCCAAGTTATCCAACTTCTCAAAGAAATGTTTATCTCAGGGTTGGATGCAATGTTGATGATATTGTACCCATTTGGTTTCACCATTTTGAATCATGTAATCCATCCCGGTGAATTTTCAGGCTTCTGTAATTCCTCTGAAATTTCTTATTAACAGCAAGGAGCTTTTAAAAAAGCTCCTTGTTAACAGTAATAGTGGACCCAAGGACCTCAGCTTTACAGCTAATCTCTGAGCAGTGGGGTAGCCGGGTCTCAAGATATTCCCTGTGGGACAGTTGGTTCAGCTACAATTACTTTGCACATTTTAAAGACAATAGCTGACCTAGTTTGACCCTGCATTACAGTAGCGCATAATTACAGGATTGGTTAAAGAGGATACTCCTTGCTTGTATTGGCCCTATTTTTATTAACAGGATTTGGAACCTGGAAATGTTCTCTGGAACAAACTTTTGTCTGATGTTTCCTTAATTCATATTAAACATAACAGCTTCATGGATCAAACATGGGCCGGCACAGTGATCACAAATCCAACGTGCATACCACAATGCCAAAAGCTCAGAGCTGTTGGCGTGTTCAGTTTGGCAGCGCTTGAACCCCACTGTTACATCAGATCAAATTTTCTTGGAAGCAAGTCAATGACGTTACCTGCATATATATGACAGGGCAAACTGTGACACGGATTTTGTAAAGTACTGGCAAAAACATTAAAAAATTTTTTAGCACTTCCAGTCCTGTAAAAGTTTTTTTGATACTATTGATCAGCAGGTACTTTCAAGATTTTAATGCATGAAGGTATTACATTTCATCTGCTTGATAGATTCTGAATAAGTGCATTCAAGAACTTTGAAAAAGACATTACATACATTATTCAGGAAGTTTAATTTAAACATTCAGGTATGCTCACCACTCATGGCACGATTTAACTTGCTGGCAGACAAAAACAGAACCTGATAATTTACAAAGCCAGGACAAGCTGGAGGTTGCTATATCGAGAAGGTTATAGGTTGATGACTTTCTTGGTGAAATCAAGGACGTCCTTGGTTACATTTGATAAACCCTCCATATAAACCTCAGCTTGAAGAAAACAGCAAACCAGGAAATTAGTACACAAAAGGCAATGGACTCAGAGCAAACAAAACAGATGCATGTACAATGTTTTTAGTTTTACACCAATGTGTGAAATTTTACACCAATGTGTGAAAACTGTTTAGCCCATGGCAGTAGTGGCAATTATGCACAAAACAGGCCAAGAATAGGCTATCATGTATCAAGTAAATATACCTACTTACACTTAGTTTTTAGTTTTTGGAGTCATGATTAAAAGGTTTAATCGGCCATGTTTTTTTCGTTATTTTTTTGCGACCTTTTCTGTTTAAAGTTTTTACACCACTTCTATATATAGTATTTTTTTCTTGGGACTACCCCTCCTGTTAGCACTTGCGACAGGCCTAGGGTAGCCCATTAGAAAAGGAAAGAAAAAGGTCCTTAGAGTAAAAACTACATGTATTACTAAATATAGTAAAGATTAAAGTTTATCATGAGAAACAAATAACGTGTTCTCCAACTCAAGAAAGTTAACTTACCAGAGTTGGTCATTACGTAACTTATTCACTGACAGTAGTAGTTAAGTAGTATGCAATTTACCAACTCCAATAAACTTTCATGCTAATCAAAAAAATATGTATCCTATGGTTGCTGCAATGTTTAGGCTAGGTCGGTCCGCTCAGAAATTGAATGCTTATGGTATCAAGGTGTTTTGTTTAAAAACTCCTTGGTTTTCTGTAAGGGATTACATAAGATCATAAACTACTTCTCACCCAATTGCAACTATTCTTCTCTTCTAATGACACTAATCACCAATTAGTGCATGCATTGTGGTTGCTAGTTAGCATCTAGATCCAAAAAAGATAGATCATGGCTTCTTTAAAGATGGGAGGGAAAGGAAAGGGTAAGTTGACCCAGGACCACCTTTGATTGAAGTAAATGTACGGTCAAAACTAAAACTAAAAATGGAAAAATTGACACTGCCCCAGCTTCTGTACTTCTACTGAAAAATTAAATATGCATTAACCACAGAAGGGAACATATTTGTTGAAGCCCATTTTGTAAAAACTACTGGGTAGTCTGGCACTTCTGGAAGGCATATTTTCAGATCATAAACTACTTGTCACCCAGTTGCAAAAACTTTTCACTTCCATGGTGACATAAATTACAAATTTATTTAGGCCCACTTCAAACAGACAACACTTATATAGTCGTGCGACTGTTATTGACTATTCGTTGTGGGCAACGGTTGTCTTTAGACATACGTTCAGAGTATTGCGGGACACCCGCGGCGCAGGATTCCACTGCGGTGCGTGCGTGCGTGACCCACAGTGACCTCTTGCTTGCAAATTAAAAATGGCGGGAGAATTCTTCATTTTCGTCATGCAGCAGATTACTATTCTTTTGCTTGCAAACAAACATTGTCCCCAACAAAGAATGACACAGAGACGGGAAAATCTGGAATTAAACCCGGCGTTCGTGGCCACCGGTGGTATTACAGATTACTACTAGTATCATGAAGGATGTAGCCACTGGTGGCGGGACATTGCGCTGGAACAGGCAGTTTCTGATGACCAAAATACGTTTCCATTACTGACTGCATGTATATTTAGGGAGAAAAATGCCCTTTCAAATAAAAAAAAAGGGGGGAAGGCTTATTTGCATATGATCCAGTCCCGTCGCCGGCGACGATTTTTCTTTAGACATGTGAGGAATAGTCGCGGACCCCCCGCTGAAGGGTCGCGCGACTGGGTCCGAGGTGGTCGCACGATGATTCCATAAAAACCCTCGCACGACTATTTTGATCCTCTTTAGACAGCCTAAAAATATCGTCGCCGGCAACGTTGTCGACAACAACAGTCGCACGACTATGAAAGCGTTGTCTGTCTAAAGTCGGCCTTAGTGCTTGCTTGTTTTGCTTCTGTTTGCTGGATAGCACCTGCAAAAGGGGAAAGGGAAGGAGATGTGATATAATCACACTAAGTAATAAAATGACTATGCCAGCATTTACACTCAAAGAAAACAACCAGAAAACTAACTGGTTCAATCAAGGAGGTTCCATAGAGAAGGAAATACATGTAGGACAGGATGAAAACCCCGCTGCATGCCATTGTTCAGACCCGCTAGTTCCCCCCGTGATATGTTGTTTCTGCTGGTACACCTCTTAAGTGACGTTCCCCTCAAGAGACTATAATGGCACAAAAAAATCCAATGCGCCGAGCCATGACGTCATGCGTCCCGAGCCGGTCCGTTTTTTTTTAAATTTTTTATTTTTTATTTTTCCTTTTTAGACAAATAGTTAATATATACAACACTTTCATCTTGCAAGCACTGGGCATTGCACATTTGACAATTTTTTTCCCTTTTATGATGATTTTCTTTTTTTACTCCCCTTCGGAAACATCCTGCATTTTCATCAAAAATGTGGACCTTCCTAGTTTTACTTATTTAAATCTTTGACCAAACATTGTTAAACTTTACGTCTACCCGCACCGCTGGAGGATTTGGCCAGGATGTCCAATCTGCAGCGATATTTGATTCGATTTGTCTATACATATTTTGCCATACTAATACATCTTGACGTGAAAGATTCTTTAACCTTGCAGAGTGAACTGAGCACAAATATGCTTTATATAACCTGCTTGTTTAACGTTTGCCTCTCTCCCAACACCCCAAGAATAATTACTGTGTTCTTGTATTCTTTATGGGCGCATACGTATTTTCCTTGGCAACTATGTTTGTGTTTGCTTCCGACATTTAGCTTCAAAATAGTGCAATAGACAATTTCCCTCAACTCTGTCAGAAAGCAATATTTGGTGTAAATATTAAGAAAAAAAGTTTTTTACACTTAAACCATTAAGGATTATCTATAAATATCTATAATTATATATAATTATATATAATCATAGATAATTATAGATAATTATATATAATTATGTAAGCTGGCGCCTATAGATTTAGGATGGACGCGGTAGTGAGTGATGTGAGTGCTTGGCTCTCATAGGTTCACCTGTGACATATCCTTGATAAATGTAGACTTGCGGCCTATCAAAAGCTGGAAACATTGAGTGCATGTTGCAGAGAAGACATAATGTTTGATTGGCCGTTTAACGGTAATTGTCGGACTGTGAAGGTCCGAGTAAAAAACACACAACACTGAGGAACCGTTATACACTTCTCAACCTTGAGTATTTACAGTGAATTATATATTGTCATAATGTATCATATAGTATTTTTTTTAAACGAATGCAGGCATGGCAAAATGAATTAAAAGCGTAAATTCACTCCGTGCAATAGACATAAGATTTCCCTCAACTTTATCAGAAAGCAATATTTGGTGTAAATATTAACTTTAAAAAGTTTTTTTGCACTTCAACCATTAAAGATTATCTATAATCATATATAATTATGTACATGTGTATAATGGTTATAGGGACTATGTATGAATTGTCATAAATTGTGCATATAACAATGCATAATGATTACAAGTGTTATTTATAATTATGTATAATGGTCATCAGGATTATATATTATTATGTGTAATGGTGAAATGGGTTATATATAATTATGTATAATGGTGAAATGGGTTATATATAATTATGTATAATGGTGAAATGGGTTATATATAATGGTGAAATGGGTTATATATAATTATGTATAATGGTGTAATGGGTTATATATAATTGTGTATAATGGTGAAATGGGTTATATATAATTATGTATAAAGCCCCAAAATTATATATAATTATATATAATTATAGTATAATTGGACTAATCCCTAGAGACCCATTGACACTTTCCGCATATTCATTACCCTTCGATATGTACTCAATAAAAATATGAAGTTGATCGGGTAAAGCATTTTGGAGTTATGGACTCGAGTCCAGAATTAGAGTGTTTTTCCATAATTAAAAAGACGCCTGTTAGAATGATTTTGGAGAGGACAGTGCACACTGCGAGGGAAAATTGCCACTCCCAGATCAAAGAAAACTTGCCGGTGCATGCCATTGGGATGTTCCATTACGCTGGGTAGGTCCAGAGACAACCTTGCATGGTGGGGTGAATAAAATGGTGAAAAGTGAGGGGATCCGGAGAAAAATGTATCCTTTCACCACAGTAGGCATATACTAGTAGGCAGCTCTGATTATGTCTTGTTCCCAGCAAGAGGTATGACAACAGTGTTACTAGAGTTAATCTTTCTCTTTGCTACTAGACTAGGGAGAATATGTTTTAGGCTAGGGAAAAGTTATGTTTTATGTTCCGCAGTTTAAGATATTAGAGCTGTGTCTTCAATTGCCACATTAAGTTACAGCAAATTGACAATTCTCTTACACAGGAACTTTTCTAAATGCTGTTTGTAACCTTTATCACATTTCTGGTATCCAAAATGACCAACTTTGTGTTAATAGTATGTAAAGAAAAAGTGTCAGTTTCCACAACGGATGAATCATGATTCTGAAAGAAAGATGATCTAATGAAGGATGTTTCCAACAGTCTTACCTGTGGCGCTCGATGACAGGTGGCGAAGGATGCACATCACCTGGAGCTGACAGAACAGATGCAGACGATAGAATTATAAAGACGTTTAACATTAACACTCATTTCATTGATGAATACTATCTTCAATTCAAAGCAGTATCCCTATCTCTAAGTGAGACTGAGAGTGTAATAGACTATCAAGACATTTTATTAGACTTTTCATTATCAATCAATAGAGAAGAAAATAGTACGTCTATGATGAACAAATTGACGAATGAATTGATTGATAAGTCCATAGATAGGCAACAGGAGTTGTTGCCTGAAAAACATAGCTACATACAGGTATCAACTCCACTATTAGTCTCCAGTGAAAGGGACACTGCTGAATTGATTAAGTGTTCATCAATTGATTAAATAGATGTTTATTAAGGAATTTTCATATAATAGGAGGAAGATTCGGAAGTAACAGGTAGAAATACAGAAAAGGAGTGAAAAAGGATGTAAAAAAGGATAGAAATGGAGCCATGCTGTGGCTATAAAAGGCAAAGATGGATGAGGAGTTATGGCAAAAAAAATCAGATTTTCATGCCTGCATTGGTAAGATCAGGGCAAGCTCAAACAAGATCCAAACAACTGGATCTTAATCAGGATCATTTTGGATACCATTCTAGTGCATAAAAGACAAATCAAGCATCAAGATGTTCCTTTTGGATTTCAAACAATCATGTATTTTGATGCCTGATTGCTTTAAGCTCTGTAATGGTACCAAAAATGACCCTTATAAAGATTCAGTTGTTTGGATTTACTTGTGAGCTTTTGCTATTTAGCTTTTTGAATCCTTTTGACTGTCATGATTTTCCAACAAGAACTTTGTGTCATTCTGTGAAACACAAAAAGTGCTTGAATGAAAGATATTGAAACTAAAAAGGGATACAGTTAGCACAGTGCAAAACAGCTTCTCCTTTTTTTGCAGAGTTGTGCATTACTTTGGCATCGATCGTGAATTAAGCAACTTACAGTATGACAGTTTACGAGGCACCTCTACCATGGAGGACCTCCTTTTGTCATAAGCTAGATCAGAGGGAAGACAGGAAGAAAGATGGAAATCTAGCAACAGAACGGGTAGTGTACATGTACATGTTATTGAAATAATTTCCTACTGCAGCAAGGAAAACTGTACTCCAAATGTACAGAATCTAAAAAGGTTATGAGCTAAGGTGGTTTCATTGCACCACACCCAAATAGTAGTAGTGTACTGAATGAGAGTCACTTAACATGGGCTTTTAGAAACAATATATTAAAAAAGCAAACTTCATAGTCGCATCTCTTTGAAATAAGCATAAAGGGGACATACGAAACTTCAATAGAAATGTTGACTGGTGCTGGGTTATACATTTTCTTATTTACAGTGCACTGGATTTTTGGTGTACAGGTTTCCTTGAGATACTTTCTACTGCACAGTGTTATCTTCTGCTCTACAACACCATACTGCTTAAAAACAAAAAGCAAGCAAATCATGAAAGTGACTTCCTACTGAAAAAAAAATGTCAAGCATCATTAAGACAAACACAACTGTTATGGAACCCTCACTCTTTATCATTCAACTACTAGTCTAAGATCAGATTGTGATTTTTTTTTCAAACAAATCAACACAGACTATTCTGTTGGGAGTTGTTGGGAGCTAATTCACCTAAATAAGCAAGAATCAAAGATGCTACACAAAAATGAAGGCCCAGCCCTATGGCAAAGGTCTACTTGACACAACAGACACTGACAGTTTTCCACAGCCCACTTACAGCCAACTTCATGACACTCATCACTAGATGATGATCGAGCCCATGTAATGGGTCCACTACCTCTGCGCTCACAGACTGCATTGTTGAAGAAATGGGAGAAAACTACTGGTATCAATTCTTTTTTTATGACAAGTATGGATATAAAGATCGTCAGGTTCTAAATGTTATTTCATAACAAGAGAGTGAATGAACCACCTATCATCATATATACTATGTAAATGACGTGACTTATGTGACTTTCAATAGCAACAGAAAATTTTCACTTCTCCTATGGGTACTACTGTCAAAATGTCTTTCCCCCCTAACCTCGCCTAGAAATTTGTCCGAAAACATGTTTTCCACATTAATAAGATGCCCGAAACAGATGATACATGCAAAACCATTACTGTACGCAAGGGCAAAGATGTTCCACATACCTGAAATACTGCGATCAAACCCAGGCCCATGAGGACTTTTAGATTTAGAAACTTTTGACTTTTTCCTGTAAAAACACGATGGAAATGGAGATGTTACATGTAGTCACTAAGGAGCTTCCAAACAGATATGGGCATACCAGGAAAGACAGCAACATGATGTTAAAGAACATAATAAGTGTGTACAAAATGTTTATCTCATATCTTTGGTCATCTGGATAAATAATGAAGTTCAACTAATTTCTAATGTTTGCACAAAGATGCAACTGAGGACTTCGGAAAATTTTGCGAATGCCTTTCATCTATGAGAAAAATCAACTTTGCCTCAAAGGTAATATTCCTAATCTCACAACAACCATCTAAGCAATCTAGTACACACTAGTACAATCAACATATGAATATCAACTGAGGAAAATGGATACAATGGTCCTGACCTGTTGAGCCAAGGATCAGTCAGCAGATCCCCAGCTGTGGACCGTTTCCCTGGATCTGCCTCAAAACACCTGGCAAAATATAAGGTACACAAGTTATCTCTTTAAAACAGAAAGGTATGTCTTTCAGCTCTGGGGACAATGTTTGTAGCACCAGGAAAAGCAACTGTCATGGGAAATTTTTGGTGGGACTAAACACATAAACAGCATTTAGTACCAGGGACAGTACCCATCAATACATGTAGTTTAATACCAGGTTCAACATAATATCATAGAGAAAGCTGCCACGTTATTTATAGCAAACATGAATGGATTTCAGCATGGGAGACAGCACACATGTTTTACAACCAGTTTTACAACCAGAATGGGTAAACAATGATAGTTTTTGTACCAAGGATACTACCTATTAATAAGCTTTTACACCAGCCATTCAAAACCCGTGGCAAGGTGTTTGACTCCTGTGTACGTGCAGCCATGCTCCATGGGAGTGAAACCTGGGCCCTTACAGCCTCGGATCTACAGCGGTTGCGCCACAATAACCATGCAATGATCAGATGGATTTGCGGCGTTAAACCCCAAGATGAGACTCCATCATCTACCACTGTTAGATCCCAGATGGGGTGAATCGTCCTTTTTGGGGGTCCTTACCCAAAGTTACCCCAAATGCTGGGGTAACTTTGAGTGAGAGGGCAGACCCCATTGTTCTCTCCTAGCCTGATTATGCACGTTTGGGGTGAAACTTGGTGTGTTTACTTTGCAACAGAACACAAAGGAAAAGTCACCCTTTCGAACCCATGCAATTATAACACCTTAGCCCTGAAGTGTGAAGACGGCACAACTGTACCAATAACTCTCAGTCAACAGTCTGACTTAGCTTTTGCTTTAAATCTCGGAAATCTAGTCTGTTTAGTGTTTTCCATTCTTTACTCCCTCAAAGCCAGCCATTTCTAACCTGAATGGTGTCTAATACACATCAGTGTCTGGCACTGTCTGCCCCACTCTAAGGTCATAAACAAAGACGGTGTGGGATATTTACTTCTAGGTCTATTGTTTCAACCTTGTCTGCCAAGTGAACAACAAAGCTTTAACACAAAGCCAAAAAAAACTCAAAGAAAATTCCCAAGGAAAGCTATCATACAACAACTATTTTAACCTCAGTTGTAACATGTTTCAACATCTGAACAAGGAGGTTAATTGCCGAATATCCACACATGCATCTTGTGCAGCAAGAGAGTGTTTCACATGTTCTTGTGACAGCCCTTTTCACCCATAATTACTCTTCTATGACCTAGGTGTGAATTTCATTTTCACCCCCAACATCTGCATAGAAACAATGCCAAGCCAGGTCACACATTTTCACCCCTTTTTACTCTTTGGGTCCAGGTAAAACGGGGTAAGGACCCCCAAAAAGGACGATTCACCCCATCCGGGATCTAACAGTGTACCCTGCTTAACAAACTTGGCATCCTGGACATTACCTCAGTGTTGCAGTATCGCCATCTTAGGTGGATTGGACACATAGAAAGATCAACTGACTGCATTAATATCATCACCAAACTGAAAGTGTCTGGCAACAGGGGTCGTGGTAGACCAAAAAAACCCTGGATGGAGTGTGTTAGGAAGGACATGAAGGTATGCGGACTAACAGGGGTCAACCCACTGGACAGAGCCACATGGAAGCGGGGTGTGAAGACTACCCGACTGCTGCCTATCCCTGCGTCAGGGACCCCAGGAGCAGTATAATCAAACAAAGGATAGTGAGACTGAGTGACCAGGAAAGGAACACATGAATACCATTTAGCGCAAGGTACATTAAAAACACTTTCAGCCATAGGAACATTCCAACTTAAGGAAAAAGTGCAAAATGTACAGCATCAACCAACCTGAGAAGGAAGCTGTTGGCCTTGTCAGACATGACATCTGGAATATCAGGGTGGATCTTGTAGTAGCCCACCTTGAACATGGCAGCCTGGGGATTCCCGAGCTAGCAAGACAAACAGGAAAATCCTATGTCAGTTACAAGCATTCTGTTGTTACGCATTTCATCTCATTTGACATAATACAGAAAATCTTGACTATATTGACTCAACAAATGTACAGGAAGCAACTTTGTCGACCTTGTTCACAGAATGAGTGACCCTTCTACATGTATCTCCAACAGTAACATCAGGAATACACCACTTATGACCCCGTCCTGAAAAGTGGTGTGTTCCTTACGTCACTGCTGGTCGACGGAGTTCGTCCAAAAATGTAGAGGGTTAAGTTCCTATTTCAGTGTTGGATATAAAGTGTTAGCATTTTTCTATAAATGTACAGGAACTTTTGTAAGGTCTACTACAGCAATACAAACAAACAAACAAACAAGTTCACCGAACTGAATTACCCTACATACAAGTATAACATAATCAAATGCTGAATGCACACATTGAGGCTTCTTGATAGTGATTGTACTTCAGGTACAGATATAAAGAAATGTCTCCAACAGCAAAGGTCTCCATTTTGTAGTATTGTTACAGGCAGTATAGACATCATAGGTTGAGATAAGTCCAATTACATGAAGATATCAATACTCAGAAGTACTACAAACAGCACCATCACAAGACACAACAGATCAATACTAGATACAAATGTGTCGTTGAAATTACCTCAATGAAAGGTGGCTTCCCTGTGGCCATCTCCACAATGGTACAGCCCAAGGACCAGATATCAGCCTGCAACAAAGGATACAAACCAGATGAAAGGAAAGGAAAAAACAAAATACTTCAGTTTATAAAGTAAACACCATAACAGCATGCATGAGCAGCTTTCACCACTAAGGACAGCACATATCCATAGTTCTTAAGACCAGGAAGAGAACACAAAAATTTCAGCATTGTGAAGCTTTTGGAACTGCTTATGTTGTACATGATCAACACTTCTGAGGATGTACTTCAAGTTTTGAATCTGTTAAAAGTATTTAAAACAATGTATACTGTGAATGCAAAAATGTTTGCGGTTTTCGCATTGCCAATTTACAGCAAACTTCAAACCACCACGACCATGTTTCCATGGCAGTACACCATCCATGTCTTCAGCTGGCATTGATTTTCCTACTACTAGTGAAAGTCGAGAGTCAGTGTGGAACAAAGGCAGGAACAATGGCTCTGGAATCTGAACTGGTGCCAAGTAGTCTACCATTTCACTTCTGCCCTACAATAGCTCCTACAGAAAGGCAGACATTCTCAACCACAAGACAAGAATTTGTAGCTTACAAATGTACCTCTAGGGCCCATTGGGATTCTGAAGCCAAATACAAATCTTGTACAGAAAGCTACATTGTACGTGACTACAATACATGGCAAACCTAAAACCACTGCAAACCCTCCATTTTCCCACTACCGCAAAATCTAATCCCCGCAAACTTAAATGTATTTACAGTAATCACAAAAGCAACAACATGAAACTCACTGGTGGTCCATGGCCTCTCAGTCCTCGGTCGATTACTTCTGGTGCCATGTACTGCAGTGTGCCTGAATACAGACAGAGGGGGCACCAACATCACAGTAAGGACATACAACATTGCACAGGTGAGAATAACCTCGTTTAGGATGATGTTTGTGATGATTTGCCCCACCAGATGCCCAGGTGTGAAATGAAATTGGATTAGTAACAAGTGGAAAGGACTTCATGAAAATTGATCGTTGTAACAGTTCCCTCCTGACTGTAACAACATGCACTTTAAGTAGTGATCATGTTCAAATGTCACTTTGGGGTTTCATCCTCAAATTTCTGGCCAAAGGTTGCATTACTTAAATGCCTCAAAGACTGATAATGCTTCTGTTGTTAACATTTTCAATTGGTGAAATTTTGTCACTATTCTTTAAGTTTGTTTGACTGAAAGTTCCCCTGATAATGCTTTTAAGTATACATGTCTTTTTAAAGTATATTATAGTTTTACATCTATATACAATGTAATACTACTACACTAGTATACAAAACGAGGAAGCATCTATCAATAGTGTAAAATGATGAGACAAGCTTTATCGAAAATATTCTTGAAGCAGAACAGTCTCAAACAAAATCTAGTGACAAAAGAATTCTTAAAAAAACATATGAGACTTATTTGCAAGGAAGAGCATGTACATGGCTTGAATGTATTTGATGAAAATCATAATTTTTATTTGGTGATTTTTGCTTTATTTGCACATGTCAGACTAACTACATCTGCGTGATCACCTAACAAGTTAGATAGGATGATCAATGACAATGTCATGCAATGATTGTACTACATGGACAATCCAAAAAAGTCATACAGCTAGCTACATGTTAGTATACCTTGAATACTTTCAAGTACCTCTCTGTTGTTACCCCATCTATGTACACCTACAAGTGAATTCCATTATTAGTGCAGAAGTATTAAAGGATGAAAAGCCAGATTTCTACGGTTAAAAGATTAAGCTACCATGATGTATAATATATACTGGTGCAAAGGAAAGCATGCAGTTAAAGAGAGCAGAAATGAAAGATGACATATAATACCAGGGGTAAGCATTTTCTTGGCTGCAACGGCAGCGACATATCGGTAATCTGTGGGTTCCTCGAATTCATACTCGCCATCTGAGACACAAACATTGGGGACAGCACACAAACAGATCATAATTTACAGCAAGATGTTGGAGTGGTTAGTGTGGGCTTACCTACTTACTATTGTGCTTTCTATTATTTAGAGAAGAACTTTAAGTATAGTCTAGTTTTAAGAAATTTACCCTGAACGTTCTGATAAAAAACAACTGCTGATGAAGCTGAATGGCATAATGTTTAACTGTAGCTAAAGTGAAAATGGGATGTTCATTCTGGAGGAGGGAACTACACGTGTACTGCCGTGCATGGGTGTTTTGAACAATTAATAAAACTACTGTGGCAAAGACAAAGGTATGTATTATCAGTAGCATTGCTAATATGAGACTACCATGCACTGTTGAGTGGTGGACCAATCCAGAAGAGAGATTGAAGTACTTTGCATAAAACAAAAAAGTCATTGCGTGAAAACTGTCACTGACAGGTTTGCAGCAAGCAGGCAAGTAAGCAAGCAGAAGAGGTGAGTGACTAAATGCAAACTGTGGACAGAGGCACACTGTACTAGTATCCTCCTCTCTGTGCATGGATGGCAAATAATACAATGGAAAAGTTCCTTGTGTATACATACATGTACATGGTCTTCCAAGGTAGCAACAAAGAATAATCAGCATGACAAAAATTATCATCCTACCACTTCAACACTTTGTATATTTCAAAGCTGAATGTGAACGTTTGCGTGAACATTGCATTGTCAACAATCAAATCAACAACTTCCCCTTGCTTTCACAGAATGGTCATACAAGACAGGTACATTTCTCTCTTCTGAATTGGACAAAAGTATGGTATTATACTTCTCTTCTGAATTACACTATGGTGGCAATTATGAAAGAATTCATAATACTTACCAAGAGCTATATGTACACAAAGGAAAGAACATATTTACCAGAATTACCTTAAATGATTATGTTATTTTTTTCTGATTAATGTGAATGATAGGAATCTCACCAGTAAAGGTGTCGGTACAGGGGTTAATCCCAGCCAGTCTTTTGGAGGTGCCGAAGTCGGAGATCTTGACCACCCCGCTGTACGTGTTGACCAGACAGTTGTCCCCCTTGATGTCACGGTGGACGATCTTGTTGTCATGCTACATTAGCAATGGGATAAAAGACAAACACATTCAATAATAACATCATGATTCTTACAACCACTTCCCGGACATTGATAGTACAACAAATAATATCATCATCATAAACCATTCATTCATTCATTCACAATCATGCAATTATTTCTGTTCATGGTGCTGATTTGGCCATCCTCTGAAGGCATAAAAGCTTTCAATAACCTGTATGTCAACTGTTACCATATCAACCATAGACCAAGACAGGACATTGGTAGTACATGTTAATAAACCATTCATTCATTCATTCATTCATTCATTCATTCACATACAACTAGCTCTGTCCATGGTGCTGATTTTGTTATCCTCTGGAGGCAATTTAGCTTTCAATAACCTGTATGTCAACTGTTACCATATCAACCAAAGAACAAGACAGGACATTAGTAGTACATGTTAATAAACTTTTCATTCATTCACATGCAATTAGTCCATGGTGCTGATTTTGTTATCCTCTGGAGGCAGTTAAGCTTTCAAAAGCCTGTATGACAACTGTTACTATATGAACTAAAGAACAAGACAGGACATTGGTAGCGCATGTAAATAAAACATTCATTCACCAACATGCAATTAGCTCTGTCCATGGTGCTGATTTTCTTATCCTCTGGAAGCAGTTAAGCTTTCAAATACCTGTACGTCAACTGTTACTGTACCAAAGTACAAAATAACTACAGAAACTCAACACAGGTACACTCCCTCATATGAATGAATGAATGAATGGCTTATTTTCCTGTAAAACCAAGATGCAAATACGTTTTACTTAGTTAAAAGTTACATATGTTAACTAGAGTTCGGCGACCTCATACCTCCATGAAAATTTAGAGCTTTTGTAAATTTCATGCAAATGACTAAGACATTAACATAATTTATGCATGGTGTTGTTCATCATTGACAAACGTACACATGTCACAATTATAACATTCCCATTATTAATCATAAAGCGGTTTTGCAATTTTTACATAAATTATGCAAATAAGTTCCTCATTACCATATTTAGTATCTACTTATATTCCACCTATCATAATTAACATGTGTTACATTTATTGAAGCCCAGTTATTGAAAACAATGGAATTATACAATTTCCTCATTAATTATGCAAATTAAGCCCTCATTTGCATAACATGCATATCATTATGAACATCTTTGCCTAAGGTACCCGCATGCCTAATATGATGCCAATCCGTCAATCCTTTCTGCAGTTATCCACTTTGGAATGTCTTGACAAAAACGCCCCTGCAGTTCCTAAATTAAATGTTAGGGGGCTGAAACTTGCTCCACTTTGTCATGACACTGAAAGCTATCTACCACCTAAATTTCAAGACCATATCACGTCCAAGACAAGAGATACATAGAAAAAACTGCTATGATTGAATGTTGTCATTAATTATGCAAATTTGCTCCTATTTTGCATAATTAGTATTTCATCTTGTACAACATTGTCCAAGGTACCTACATACCAAAAATCATGAAAATCCGCTGTTCCCTTCTTGAGTTATCCTCGTCAGAAGTTTTTGACAAAAATGCCCCTGCTATCCCAAAACTAGACGCTAGGGGGCCCAAACTTATGTCACTTCTTCCTGAGCACAAGAGCTATCTAATACTCAAAAATTGTGACCATAGCATGTTCAGAACACCAAGATAGCAAAACCGGAAGTTGCGCTGCAGTACCAAGGGGAGCCGCTAGGGGGCCCAAAATCTAATCATTTCCAGCTTTCATCACACCCTACCAACACACCAAGTATCAAACCAATCCACCCAGCCGTTCTTGAGTTATCTTGTTTACACACAGACAGACACACAGACACACAGACACACAGACAAACGCGGGGTAAAATATAACCTCCATGAAATTTCATGGAGGTAAAAAGAGATCAAATTGTACTTGACAACCAACAAGCTGTCTGCTTAAATGTTTTAGGATGATTGTCGGTGCCTACCAAATACTTGAGACCCTCCAGAATCTGCCTTGTGTAGAAGATGATGGCATTTTCATTCTCCTTCAGCGGTCCCCACTTCTGACGCAGCAGGGATGACAGGCTCCCTGCAAGCAGAATATACAATTTCATCTGACTTTCCTAGTGGAGACATTTGTCATGGAATGTATCACTGCATAGACTTCAGTACCAGAACATTGTACCGTGTACCGGTATGAAGACGTTTTTTTCTTGGAAAATGCATGGCAAAAAATCAGTCGACTGAATTTCAGACCAATCAGAAAATGGACAGATTATACCGGCACTACTGTGGCAGGCGTTCACGTGGTTTGGTGCAGCTTCTACAGTCAAACTTGATCTTAGATAAGGCAATTGGCATTGTGAACATGGATACCAAACAGATTCCTTTGTATTGTAGAGAAATAGACCATTGTTTTGAGTATCGCCCATTTACAAGTTTCACAAACAATTAGGTCCAGCTTCAGGTCTGGACCTGGACCTGATCCTCTGGACCTGAACCATATCTGTACCAAAATTTTCTGTACTGGCACCCACCCCTAATTGCCATTCATCTTTTTTACAGAAGATTGAATATTTTCCATGGCAGCTCACCTCCAGGCACCAGCTCCATGAAGATCTTGATGACTTCGTCCTCACTCACAGACCCGAGGTACTTCACAATGTTCTTGTGGCTCAGACGGGAGTGGAGTCTGATCTCCTCATGGAGAAGCTCTGCTTGGCTACATGTGGGGAAATGCATTACAACTCTCTTTTATCCATTTGCTAGAGCAAGTACCAGATACAATAGTTTTTGCAAGACAATGTTTTTAAGATTCTCATAGAAAGTATACAGGACTTCACTGTAAAGAATGATTACTCTGTGGTCAATTACGCTAAATGATGAAATAGGAAGCATTCTTAATTTAAATGTAGTCCCTGCAAAAGGAGATGGATATGAATTTCAATTGAAATTCTTTATTATCTAGCAAAGCCCATATAATCCTAATTTAACCTCTACATGTCATATATATAAAGCTATTAAGATATCTGCAGATTCTGCCTAAACTCTACATACTCTATGTAAAGCCAGTGGTATAACAATTAGAAGAACAAGCACTATAATACATATTAACAGAATGAGTGTCCATAGTTCTTACCTTGAATCCCTCTCCGGGACCTCTTTGATGGCGATCCTGACTTGAGTGTTGAGGTCCCTGGCAGCGTACACCACACCAAATGTGCCCTTCCCCAATACCACTCTGTTGCCATTGTCTTCAAACTCATACTCATACTGCAAACACACAGGAACACTTGTGTTGAAATAACAATAACATGCAATGCTGCAAATACCTTCCAATTTCGTTCGCTAATTGAGGCACACACCAACTTTGAATCAACAAAACAGAAATGTGTATTACTATCATTCTTGAATTGTTAACGATAACTTACATGTAATCTTATCAACTTTAGCTGTCACTCTTCACCAAATTAAATGCCAAGAGCCCTTTCCACTGAATCAATATGCCGGTAATTGCCGACTACAATATTAGATAGAATTACAGCAATATTTCATACACTTACCTGTAGCAGGTCTGGCCCATTATCTGCCTCCTCCTTTTCAGGAGACTCCTCTGTCATACTGGTTACTAGGTGATAAAATCTGTGGGGAAAAACAATAATTGTTTCACTTTAAAGCACATGCTTTATATCACTTAAATGATGACACTTTGAAGAGTCATCTTTAGTTGTAACTATGGTACAGTGGAACTTGTTGTTGCAGAGTCTAGTTGGCGAATCCTCTCTATATAGCTTTGAACAATGCTTGCAGTTTGATGAGCAAAGGTTAGGTGTGACAGGTCGTTCAGTGCATGGAATATAACCAGCTGCTGTTGTGTCTCATGCCTGCGAAGCTGGTGTGTTACACTGAAGGTCAGTGATACCGGCTATATAGATGCAGATGAAGAACTTAACATATATTACATACATCCTGTCCAACTACTCATGTTAATCCTGGCCAACATGATATACAACCTCCAAAAGTGAAGGAACACTGGTTTAACTACCTGCTATGCAATCTAACCTCTACTTCTCCCTACTGCATATACACCCAGAAACAATAGCCAAATTGCTCCTTCGGTGTGCAAAGGGTTACATTAATAAGACCACAGTAAGCCAAAGGTCTTGTCCTCAAACCTGTTTAAAACTATAGACAAAAATTTGTAAGACACTTAAGCCCTGTCCTATTTACTGTAAATGCATTTAAGTTCGCAGGGATTTAATTTCGCGGTAGCGGGAAAAATGACTTTTCGCGGTGGTTTTAATTTCGCGGTAACACCATCGACTGCAGTCTAATACCTTTATATAAAAATGTTCGCGGTGGATTTAATTTCGCGGTGAAGTGGTCGCCGCGGAACCGCGAACATTAATCCACCGCGAACATTTCTGCATTTACAGTATTACGCTCATCTTTATTTTTCTACACTTCTGCAAGGAAACTTTGGTGTTTTATTGAAGATTTTTTGTTCACCTTTGTCTGAGATGATCAGCAGGGAAGAAGAGTTGGAAGTCATCCAGGTTCTCCTGTATGTACATGAACACGCACCGGTCGTCTCTCTTATACAAACTGTGGGAGAGAAACAGACATGGTAGAGCCTAATATACAGATATACACCGGTGATTTACATTGTACTTTGGGTCTGTCTCCATGGAAACAGTGACATGTAAAATCCTGGGTTGTCCCTTTACTGAAACGATATAGATGCACTGTAAATCAGTCTTTTTCATGAATGGGCATACCAGCCTCATCCTAATTAAGTAACTAGAAAAATTGATGAACAGCCCACAATGTATTTGAAGTTTCAAACAGTTATACAATGCACTTGAAATTTTACAACAAATAGACAATGTCATGTATATCCTTGGGTTCATTAGAAGTCAAGTATACCAGCCACAATGTTTTAAAACTTACCTAATACTTTTGATGGAGGCTGCACTAAATTTCCAGTCATGAAGCTCCTGTGTAAAAGAGACAGGACATGTAAATGACACAAACATTTATATTATTATATGAGCATGCATACATGTTGTAGGGTACAGTACAATGTTGTGTACAAAACAAAATAGGGAAACCAAAAGGAAGTAATACAGTGTATGCATTATTGTAGAAGAAAAAAAAATACTGTTGTCAAATCTATCATGATATGTGGAAGATGAAATTGATAAGGAAAATCAATGTAGTAAAATGCTAAGTGTATACAGTTAATAGAATTTTTCATCAATCAGTGACTTATCAAAGGTAAGTAGAACGTACCTCCAAATTTTCGATGGCTACCCAGTCCATCTTGTTCACGGAGTGACCTAGTTCTCGCGAGAGTTGCAAGAACTAGGTCAAGACTTGCGTGGATCTTCTGTCCCCCACCTCTACTTACCTTTGATAAGTCACTGATTGATGAAAAATTCTATTAACTGTGAACATACGTGACTAATGAATCTCTTCAACGATATTCGTACTAAGTGTATACATTTGGAGTTCCCATACCTTGCTGTCAGGTGGCGGAGCCACATGCCACAGATGGACAGACTGGAAGACAATACAAACAGGGCTTAAAACACAAACATTTCACACCACACAGGCAATAAATACAAACAGAAGCTGCCAAACAGAACTCACTACAAACTTGTAAGCCGGACAAAATATAAAAATAATGCAATATTGTAATATATTACAATATGAAGTTCAAATTTCAATAAAAAAAATTATACTTTAAAACAAAGTTTAACATATTGATGCCACAAATAATGTACAGTTAGACATTTCTGATATAACAATAAAAATGTTTGTTCCCACCTTTTCAGAGCTGTCTGTGTTGACAGTAACAAACGAGGGCATGAACAGTTTGGTCGGCTCCAGCAGTAGGACTGGGAAGCGAACATCGTTGGACTCTTCTTCCTTTGTTGCCTCCACAAACACTTCTACCCAAAACTCAAACAACTGCAAAAGATGGCAAAATTCCAGATAAGATTGGAGGCATCAACATTACTGTCATTTTTTTTATTTCCAATAACCTCTCAAGTGCAAATTCATGACACTATGAATATACCACAGTAACTGTACTACATAATTGTTTTAAAAAAATAACACACACAAAAAAAACACCTATTAGTAAAAATCTACTCTTCGTTCCTACCATAAAATAAATCACTGCAAACTTTACAGTATGAAACCTACATGTCAGACATTAAGCTTGCTTTTTCTTGCAGCTGGCTGGCAGTTTGAACACTCATCTGATATGCATCTTATTAACAAGTTACATTTTCTTGTCCTCACAAAACAATACAAAGAAATTGATAATTTTTTTCCTTACTGTTCTTTCTCTGGACATTTTCTTGTCCTTCCTGAATCTGTCTTGAAGTTTGATGTTGGCAAGTGTGGATTTCAGGTACCTGGATTAAAAACAAAGAAATGGCCACCAAACATCAGCAACATTTGTAGTCCTTTATCCGAGCCTTACAGCTCAATGTTCTAACTGGTGCTATGTTTCAGCTATGTCTAAGAAAACATTGGATGGAGATGAAACCTCTATTGACATTTAACTACCAGGTTAAATCCACCGCTTTGAAAAGCAATAAAAAGAAGGGATCCCCAGTTTAGCACCATTATCCCCTCCCCCAGTTATCCAGGTTAGATACACAGGAGTGCATTGTCTGAGATCTCTTTAGATGCATTTTAGTGGTGGCAGTTATGTGAATTTGCAGAGCTTAAAAACAATGTAACAGTTTTTAAGATCATCTGAAGACATGAATGGATAACGTGTCCACTGATAATTCTGAAGACCAGACCAAGTAAGACCCTGACCATGTGGGTGGCTTGAGTTTGTACATCTGCTCTGCCGCCTGTATAGCCTTGCTGTAGTCCTGTGCCAGGGCACTGATCTCGAAGAACGTGGCCACATCCCAGTAGTCCTCCAGGGACGGGAGGCTGCCCTTCCTCCCTACCAGGTTGTTCAGGATCACACCTGTGGGATAAGGGGAGGCAGACCTTAATAGAGCTGACCAACAGTTGAAATGCCAGATAGGTAAACTTAACAATGACAACAAAGTTTGATGATGAAGTTTTGACAATGAAGTTTTAACAATGAAGTTTATTGCATACTCATGCCCCAATGGGGCTAAATGTGGTAATTGTATGCAAAGAGAATGATCACAATTTACCCATCTGATAGAATGCAGTCTAATGCTGATTTTACATACATGTAAGGGGCAAAGCACTAAAGGTATTTTTGCCAAACAGCAGCTTTCAAAATGATGATTTGTTATAGCCACTTCTCTTAATGGCAGTTGTTATTTATAAATGACCAAAACATGACTAATGTGTTTCAGGGAATGATGTGCCACTAATAGGCAGTGATGCCACAAAAACACATTTGGTCAGACATTACTATTTTAGTTATGTGTTTAAAGATAACCCACCAACTCGCTGCAGCTCTGGAGACTTGAGGAAGTCCTGACCAGACACAACAAGCAGAGTCGCCAGGTTGATGCCAGCGTACGTGTTGGGCTGTACCTCAAAACCTTTCCGATACCTGCAAATTAAAATAAAAACAGACACATCTTCATTATACTGTAGTGACAGAAGCTGATGATATAGAGCCTATTGAAGTGCCTTGGTCCCTTCTGTTAGATTCCTCTATGCTGCACGTTCCAGGGCCCTAGTGTCTTTCACACGTCTTCCCCGTTGTCTGTGTTTGGCAAGCTCCTGGTTAAAAATGCTTTTGAAACCAACATTTGTGGTGGCTTCCTTATCATATTTCACCCCATATCAATATATGAATTAATGAATTGAATTGACAAATAACTAATCAGATTACGAATTGATTGATTGAATGATCGGATGATTGATTGATTGATTGATTGATTAAGAACAAATTAATCTATGAACAACTTAATTGATGAACAACTTAATTTATTAACCAATGACCTAATTAGTTACTCTGGACTTCTGCATTTACATTGCAAAACAACAAACAGAAGGTTATTCTAACTTCACAAATACTCTGACATACCAGTCATCATCATCATCACTATACATACCAGTGAATGGCATTTTCCCTGGCCTCCATGTTGGTACACTCTGACTCCAGGAACAGATCCTTGTAGATCCGTCCGCACATGCACAACAGATCAGGCGCGGGCACATCAGAGTTTTCTATGGCCTACAGGAGAATATATACCAATCACAAAGTTACAGGGGGATAAGACAACGATAATGTAACTGGACTGATTTGACTAAGAGTCAAGAGACATTTTGGTAAACTTACATGTAACGCTACTTCACCTTTATTCGTGGGGTAGCCTATATCTGTTGTTAGAAAAACAGGGTAATCAGGGATACATTATCAAGTCAATGGACGATTCAAATTGTAAGATATTCAATATACGGTTTGAAATCACCGTCTGTCAACTTGCTATCCCAAAATACCTTATTTTTTCCATGAACAACGGATATAGGTTAACCCGCGGATAAAGGTGAACTAGCATTACACAACAAGCTACAGTCATGTATGACAGCAAGAGCATAGAGTTTCATCGAATCATCACAATTGTCACTTTTTCTATGTTAACAATAAACAAATCATTACAATGCCTGATGTGGTTTGCCACCAAGATTTGACACACACAGTGGAGTATTTTTTTCTACAAAACATTCTACAAAAAAAGCAAACAACATTAGAATCCATGGCATGCATTCTTGTGTACTAAATGACAATCTCTTTTCAGCTTTTCACGACAGACAGTTGTCTACTTCTACATTCTTCAATGAAGAAGAAGAGGAAGAAGCAATAATGGAGTTTGACCTCCTTCAACTGTTCTGCTGTCACCTTCTTGGTCCCAAAGCTGACGTTTGTTTTATGTTTTACCAGAGCAAGTAAGCTCTGGAAGTGGAGGAGGGAAAAAGCAAAGAAGGGGTATGGATATGTGAAAGTAAGTGGTAAGAAATGGTCTAGTACTACATGTGTATGTAAATAGCTACGTTAGTGGCAGTTCAAGCATTATACTTCTATTTGCATCTAATTTTCTCGAAGGAAAACTCCATGTTACATGATATGATATGATAATGAATCTTTAATTTTACAAAATATACTTTTCACAAAGAAGAAAAGTTTAGTCATGGAATGAAAGTTGTTAAACCCAATAAAGCTCAGAATATATAAATCATGAATGAACAGTCATAGAATTCAAAACACTTTTCAGAAAATGTTGAATAATTGTAAAATAACTTTAGTTAAAGGTGCTTTATTTCAACTTTGTGAGAAATATTATATTGCATTACCTGTGTGATAATGTCAAGTGCTTTCTCCCTGTCACCTGGCCTGTTTCGCCTGATAAAAGCACCCAAAACAAAAATTAGCTTTTCAAAAATTAAAAGTCACATGGTAAATGTTGACAACTGCTTTGATTATGGGTGTACAGTCATTAAATTAGTTACATTTAGGATTTCTATGGACTGCTTACACTGTTAGACATACATGTGTACAATGACTTGCTACAAATCAAAATAGTATAAAACATATCAGAAAGAACTATCACAAACATGTACATACTAGGACAAACAGGTCTGATAGCTCATTGCTTAGTTTATAGAACAGGGCTCGAAATACTGGGTACATGTACATGTGCACCCAGGTGCACCCAAAATTGGAGCTGTACACCCAATTAGTTTCTGTGGGTGCACAGGGTGCACCCAAATACTTTCTTAGGTTTATGTCACTCACTGTATGTAAAGATATCAAAGTATACTAGTATACATCATATTCTTGACATCTAAGTATTAGAAAGATAACAAAAATGTCTGTCATGGGACTTGTTTAAGAATTTGATAGCTTGTAACTACGTTTTGCTATTAGGTTATTACTTAGATTTAAGTGCTACACCCAAAAATGTTTTGGTGCACCCAATTTTTCAAGCTGGGTGCACCAGTGCACCTAATCCCAAAAATGAATTTCGAGCCCTGTAGAAGAACCAAGACACACTGACCTGTTCAAGGCAAAGGCATACAGGTGTTGTATGGAGGGACAGTCTGTGATGTTTAGGTAGGGGATAGCCTGTAGGTCTTCATACAACTTCACCATGGCATTGTAGTCCTAGGTACAAGAGGGTCAGAGATTTTAATGTATAACTGAATAACTTAAAACTAAGATAATTTCAGGATGCTTTACAGAATGATCACCAATATGCTTGTATTTGTATTTAGGCTTAGCTTTCATACAAGTCAATGTTTGTAAAACCATGCACATGCCCTTGGAGGTTTAATGCAATTACTTGATTAAAAATGCCTGTCACATACATGTATGTGTGCACCTCCGTCCAAAACCCCCAAAATGCTTCCTTTAACAGTACTGAAAAATAAAGTGTCCATGAAATTAAATCAGTGTTATAAATTACATAATTTCCATGTGCCTTACCTGACACTCTCTGTAAGACAGTAGGAAGTTGTGGACGATGTCACCGGACAGGAGTGTGGGGTCATCCAGACGGCCACGTAGTGTGGCCAGCTCCTACAGAACGGGTCAAGAAGTTTTTGCATCAATAAGGATACTCTGATTTAAAAAAGACTATATTTATGTAGTTTAAACCCATATATACTGTGCAATATGAAACATGCATCAAAACCTGTGGAAAACTTATAGATGTCATTCATGACATTATAAGTCAGTCTAACAGGTACTATACACATGCATATTATAGTACAAAATGTAACTTACAACTTATCCAAGCTAGACTAATATATATATATATATATATAAGTATAAGTGTTGTTACTCACCTTTGCCAAAGCATGACCCTGGTGCTTGGACCGTGCCTTCCTTAACTGATTCAAGAGAAGATCCTTGGCTTGGGTTCTTAAAAAAAGGAAAAAAGGTTCATACATCTGATCAAAGACAACCAAGCATTGAAAGGCCTTGATGGCTATACGTTCCAGTTACTAAATGGTTAGTAGTATACATTCTTTATACGTTTTCTTAAGATTAGTATTCTTGAGTAAAGTGACCGTACTGCCTTCATGTAGTAAGGATCAACCAACCTTTTCTTCCTGGCCAGTTCCTTAAGCTCTCTCTTCAGTACTGTACTGAGGAAGACACACACACCCTGTCCTGCCCCTGCCCCCTGGGGTGACGTGTCCACGTTCCCCCCTGCGCGCAGGAGAACCATGGGCTCCGACACGTAGCAGCGGCCGCGCTCGTTTGTCATGTACGGTATGAAGGTGTAGTACGAACAAGATGCCTGGTGTAACAGTGACAACAAATCATACAATCAGTAATCTTCATACGAAAACAGCTGCAATATTTATCATCTTTATATACATTTTTATGCATAATTTACATCTACTTAAGGACTACAAAGTGCATCAAACAATAATCTTAATCATCTACTAAAAGAGTCATGAAAATATCTAGCCTGGGTACCATCCGATTTCTACCAGGGCTCATTGCACTTGCTGTCCAAGTAGTAGTAGTAATCAGATGGCACCCAGGATAGAAAATATCAAGCCAACAGAATATGCAATTCATATCTAAGCCAATGTTTTCTGCCAGAAGCCAACAAAATCAGCAAGTATGCAAAAACACCAGTATGCAAAATGCTTATCACAAAACATGTATCAGCAAAAAGGTGCATACATGTACATTGTCAGAACAAAAATATGTCAAAAGAAGAAATATATGTCCAAACAAGCAATACCAACATTACCATTAAGCTTGCACATGGATCTCTGCACAATTATGATTATTTCAAGCAGCTGATTTCAGATCTGCTACCCACATCATACATGTACATGCTAAGAGGAAATGTTTGGTACAAGTACAGTACATATTTTTGTACAATGGGTATACTATGCACAATGTCATTATGGCAATGACCCATGTAAAACAAAATGACGGTTAATCTCCAATCATCGTTGTTTTCCATATCATCAAGGTAAAATACTAACCCCATGGACAAAACAGCTTTCCAACTGGGAACAGCCGTAGACAAAATATCAAGAAAAAAGTGAAGTGATCTCAAACAGTTATCAATAAGTTCAAATGAACTCAATGAACAGATGAGCTAAATCTTCCATTTGTAACAGAAAAGGCAGACAATGAAAAAATTATTGAAAAGTATTTTACAGCTTTATTGTGCTGGGAAACTCCCTTATTTAATTATCATTCCTCATAATTTCTTCATGCAAACAAACAGCAACCAAAAATGAACAAAAATGCCATGAAGTGTTGCAGTCTCAGCTGTTATGTGTCTCATCTTAAAGTTTTTCTCTAGGACACAGTAGAAGTCCAGCTTTTAAAAGTTTTAAGTGTTTTGAAAAGTGTTGGCTTTCAAAAACGGCAGATATTCAGATTTGCGTTTAAAAAATCTACTTTGTGATAGGAATACAAAAAACAAGGAGGACCTGTCAGCCTATCAGCTCTTTGCAAGTTTGTATAGTCTCATGGTGTCTTTTACAAATTTGATCCAAATGTCATTTAAGTTTTTCTCTTATTTATTTAGCATATTTCTTAATATGCTTAGATTTCCTCTAACCAAATATTATCCTGTGCATTAAGCACAAAGCCATCCATATGTTTTATATTGCAGTTAGGCCACACCAATTTAATTTCTTGGTTCACGGATTTGCTCGCTCCTATTTTTTGGAAAAAAAAAAATAAAAATAAAAATTACCACTCAGCAACTTTTCACCATTAATGAAACCATTCACCAACTTTCTGGTGTAGCAAATTGGCCTTTATATTATAAGCTCCTTAAAGTGTGGGTACAGGTGCTGTTACAATACAATAATAGTGTTTTTGTACTTTTTTCAAGCTGAAAACTTTTTTTCTTTATGTTTTGGATTAGCCGTTACCTTTACCCCAACCATTTTACAATTTTTATTTTTATTTCGCCCTCTCGCTCCATATTTTTTATGAAAAAATCCGTGAACCAAGAAATTAAATTGGTGTGGACTTAACAGAATGTATTTTTTCGGACATAAAAGGCATTGGCCAGTTTCAGGTTTATCTAATCCTCTCACACCAGTGTACATGTGGTGGGTTCTTCAATGCAGGTAAGAACAGGTAAGCGATTTGCAGAGAATCGAACGGGGTGAGACTGTTCACGCAGTGAAGGAAATCGCGCGGGTTCGATTCTCTTCACTTGAATGCGGGGCGCGCACGGCAATGGTGAGCCTACCCTACCGTGCGAGACTATTCCCCTGGTGACGAAACGCGCACGAGTGCGATTCTCATCGCTTGAAGGCGGAGCGCGCACGGCGGTATCAGGACAACTCGGCACCTGGTACAATTCGTCCCCAGTCAATCAGAAAAACTCGTCCCCTAGTTTAGGCACCACATATACTCAGTACATCATTTGTGTAGATTGGGCTCGTAGAACACTTTTAACGATCTTGGAGCTCTAGTCGATCTCATGACTACAATTTTCACTTTGCTAGGCAGATATTTTCAACCATCAGTCCACCCGAGTCGTTTCGCTGTAGTCAAAGCATGACAATCCTAAAAACTAAAAGACATATGAACCATATAACGTTACTAAGCTTCTTGGTCTTTGTGAATATGCTCTGTTTCTGTATATTTCAAATACTCGAAGCTTACCTATACGTATTTTGAGATCGTATAATTTTTGAGTGACGCCGGTCTGGTTCGTGGACATAAAAGTCGAATTGAAAAATAAAATGAAAGTGTCCAATGTTCTTTCATGGGTGTATATTATCTATAGATACACCTATTCCTCGCCAAACATTGCCCATATTCCAGTAACACAACAGCTGGTTTGCTCACTTACGCTGCGACGTAGCGTTTACAAATTAAACAAGAAAAATGGCGGATTTTCCCACCCAAGCTATACCATCATGCACCAGGCGTGGCAGGAAACTTCGCAGAAAATCGTGTTTTTAATGTGAAATCTTCAGCTGTGGATATGGATATCCCCTGTTAAAAGTTGCCTGGCTGTCGCTCCGGCGAAAATGCCATACCAAGTAGGTTATGCTTATATAACCTTCTTGGCCATACCAACCGACGTATGAAATTTACTCTAAGTCACAATTTTATTGATCTGGCAGCTCTAGTCGATTAATGACTATAACTTTAACTTTTTCTTTGTAGGTATTTTATAGCGCCAGCGTCTCGGTGCGCTTGAGCGGGGCACGGTGGCATTGACCTTATCGGGCCGCCGAGTCGGCTAGCTGTAGTCCTATAAAGCATGGCAATATCAACGACTGCTGTTACGTTTGAAATTTCATACGTAGCCGATTTGTGAACGGGTCCGGTCAGTTTGTTACGGAAACTTTAATTCTAATCTATTTCGTCTTTGTATAAATATCTTCCTTAGTGGTAGTGCATATTAAAGCTAAGTACATTTAAAGTCTCAAAGTCTATCAAAATACCCAATGTTAAGTACCCTGGAAACATTTTCTGGAAGTTTCCTGATATATATTTCCCTATCATTCATGATTCATTAATGCCTTTTTTTCAGACGGGCGACGCACGCACTTTCGTGGGCATCCTGTCCGTCCCACGCCGACAAATTGTCAATAAGACGATATCGAATATCCCTTCAAAGTGTATATTTTAGACTGAGTGATACCCATTCTCACCACTTTTCTTACAAAACATTACCCATGCACCAGTTTAAAGGGAGAAAACAATCGTCATAATGTTTGGTGCATTTCCTACAAGGCACACAAATATTTACTTTCTACCGACAACTGATGCTATACCGTCATGCATTGCATGACACGCAGTTGTGCTGTCAAAATTGATTGACGTCGGCGCGACACGTATGATACTAGATGAAAGCACCGCCACCCAGTACAACTTCGATGTAGCGAACTTCTGTAATGGAGATTCCCACGATGTAGGGGACGTTCTAATTATAATAGCAGGGGAGAAGCGTATCAAGATATATCAAATAAACTTTTTTCAAAAGATAAGTAGTTTGACCAGCTTCCTTGAATATGTAGCAACATTTAACAACCGTATGAAATATTTAAATTGTCAATTTGTTTACTTCAATAAACTAAACCCGAACAATCACTCCTGTGAGACGTTTATCCGCTATAATAATAGACCTTTCCAATCTTTACCGGCTACTTTCAGTTAGGCCACGTTGATTTGATTATATGGATGACATCCGCGCTCGCACCAATTTTCGGCCATTTCCAAAAAAAAAAAAGTTTTCGACCACACAATAAATTGTGCAAAGCAGCTGTAAAATGAGCACAAATATTCCGTAGATTGAAAAAAAGTATCAGAAAACAGATATCTAATGCCATAGAATGCCAAAATGAATCTAAAGTCAAAGAATAAGATGTGAAAGGACAGAAAGAAAAAAAATCTATTGTTGGTTGGGGGAGGTACCAGTACAGAAAATTCAGGTCCAGAGGATCATTTCCAGGTCCGGAACTGAACCTGGACCTGATTGTCTGTGGAAACTTGAGAACTGGCAATACTCAAAACAATGGTAATTGGTCAATTTTGCTACAAAGGAATCTGTTTGGTGGATTATTGGACTCCCACTGCATTTTAAAATCCCATCTCCATGTAATAAAGGCTAACTGTCTCTGTACCTTTGACTGTAGAAACTTGGTGCAATTGACTATAAACTCTACTTGACTTCGCTCTTGTTGTCTTCTTGGCCCCCCGGTTAGACCCCAAATGGCTGCCGACACAGTGTGTCCATTTTGTAATTGGCTAAACCGGTTCCACTGATTTTTTTCAGGTCTTTTTTTTCGGATCGGTCCAAGAAGAAGAAAAAAACGTTTTGCACCTGTACGATGTACTGGTCCCTACACCTAACTGTTGGTATACCATACTATGTGTTTTTAGTCCTATGTTCAACCTTCCTGACCACTTAGATTTCATACTGAAGTCAACTTTTTTTTTTTGGCCAAACTTTTTTTTATTCGCTCGCTCGCTCGCATCAGTTCCGGAGTTCCCAGAGGATGTCATCCATATAATCAAATCAACATGGCCTAAGTTGATATTCCTTAGTTAGTCATCGCTAGTTATGTAGCTACATCGGTAGTAGTATATCGGTAGCTAGGAATTTGGGTTTTATCCGCTGGTTGGTCGTCAAGGGATTTCAAGGGTGCAACTCGGCATGAACTGGCGGAGCTCTTGGGTCGGAGCGTCGCCATCGGACGTTCCTGATTGTCGGGCAGTCGACCGACGCAGCCATACTCTCAGATTCAACTTTAATTATTGTTTTTTTAATCTCTGTGTATCTGTTACTTACGTGATTAGTAACGTTACTATATTCTCGGCGAAGGGTTAAATTCCAACTCAGAAATGAGAATTAATTCAGAGTGAGTCTTACTATACATTATCGACAAGTATCGCTGTCAAAAGTGTGTCAGCACCCGTACCCAACGTCTTTCAAAATGGCGGGCGTTCGCGCGACGCCTTGAAGTGAAGATATTCGAACGTTTAATTTGTCTAGTAGGTCGGTAGTATTGGCTCACGATCGCCATGCGCGCTCCGACTTCAAGTGATGAGAATCGCACTCGTACGCGTTTCATCACGAGGGGAATAGTCTCGCACGGTAGTTTAGGCTCACCATCGCCGTGCGCGCCCCGCATTCAAGTGAAGAGAATCGAACCCGCGCGATTTCCTTCACTGCGTGAACAGTCTCACCCCGTTCGATTCTCTGCAAATCGCTTACTGGAACCTAGCTCCTTCAATGTGCTCAATGTGTGTAGAAACATGTAGGACCTACATCTAGCACCCTATCCAACCAAGGGACATTCGTAGCAGAACCTAATTTACACCTGAGTCAAGTGATGAAATTGGTATGAAGAGCCCTTCTCAAGGCCACAAAAACAGGACCTGTTAGGTACTAGTATTCAAATTGAAGGTGCCTGGAGCAACTTACACGGGACGAGCTAGCAACACCTCCCTATGAAAATAAAATTACTCTCCAAGCAGATAAATCATGACCTTTTTCTTATATGTCATCTTTTTCTGTCAGCTTGGTAGGGTTAGCTACTTGGAAAGTATGAAAATATACCCTGCTACTGAAAAAGCAAGGAAACCAATCTGCAACTAGGCACTTTAAGGTCTGAACCAGGTCTCTAGCCAGCGTCCGTTTTTCTGTCAATTGACGGAAATTTGCTGCGTGACGGAAAAATTTTCAAACCAATCCGTCAACCTTGACGGACAAAAATCCTTGGTGGAAGCTACAGGCGGCTTGGGGACGCCGTCCACGGCCGTAAAAGCCACACACTGTTTGTTTTGCTATTGTTATTATTGTTGACGATGTGTGTCGGCGCCCTTTCGCATACGATAATCTCATTAAAAAACAGCTTTTCAAGGTCTCAGTTCAGTCTTTCTAACTCCTGGAATAGTGATTTCGCGGTTTTCGCGACAATGGGAATTGGCTGACGGAAAAAAAAATTCGAGCTGGCTAGAGCCCTGGTCTGAACAAACTTCCACACAGATGTTGCATGCACAGAAGGTGCTCTGGAATGTTGACATCGCCTACATTTAAGAACAGGACCCTGACCCATTGGTCCAGTCCAAAAAAGCAGATAATTGTTTTAAAATTTGCACTTGGAAGATTTATCCTACAGAATCAAATCTCGGTCTCAAAGTATATGATTCAGGTCTCTTATCTTGTGTCTTGCACAAAAGATCAACTCTTCTTAAGTTCTTCTTAAGTTAGAAACGGATAATAACATCATATAAAGGTGAAGGTAGAAAAACATTTTTGGCATCAAAACTGCATTATGTACAAACCCAAAAAGTCTGATGTGGACAAGATATTTAAGTTGCCACCCGGTATTATCTACAACACATAGTGCAACATAGTGCAATGCGGCTTTGCTATGGCTTGCATGTACAGTAATTGAAAGTCTTCTAATTTGGGAAAATACTATATTTAAGTGCACATACTGATGATTTTAATAACCCTCCTAGTCCACCAAAATGGGTTAATGTGGAAAAGGATCATCTTATTATATTAGCTATTAGTATTATCATTATTGCAGTACAATCAACAAATTTGAAGCATCTGCTGAATTTGATTTTGGTCTCTTATATGTAACCAATATGTATCTACCTTAGGTTCTGAGTGCTCATTTAAAAACCTTCTTGATCACGCCATGATATTCACGGGCATGAAACTTAACAAAAGACTCCTATGGGAAAAATTATACTTAGTTTATGGATGTACTTTTGCATCACCTTCTTATCTAATCATAATCTGTTCTACATAAAGGACCTCATTTTTATAAGTCTGGTTTGCCAAAGTTTTTTATGTCCGTCCAAATTTTAAGCCTTCACCTATAAGAGTTAGTGTCATAATTTTATAACTGATCCATTGTTTTCAATATCTTGTTCATTGTTTGTTATTTGTATGATTATTGTAATGTCCTCACAATTCAGCCTCCCAGGCTGCCAGGAGGAATGTCATGTCTATTGTTGAATACAGCAGTCTACCGGTACTACAATATTGTATCATACACACTGCACAGCACATGTTTAATAAGAACTGTGATATCTGATTTAACATCTGGAGATTCCTAAACACATATGAAGGCACAGTGTCCCATAAGTGGCTCCCCTGATACATCCTCAGGGCAGAAACAAATTAGTAAACAAGCATATCTCGCATGCCTGTCCATTTGTGTTGACACCGGCCTTATGTCTCAAGGGCTCTTTCCAACCGGGAGGCGGCGTGCGTGTAAAAATACTTGCCCTCCACCAAACACGGAAGCGAAGGTACGCAAAAGTGGCGGCTTACCACGTCCAACTCCTCCTGGCTTCTCAGACTGTGTCTCCGGAACACATTCCAACTTTGCATGCACTAATAGTGAGGAATGGGGGTGAACAACGGAATTCACAACAATAATTGGAAACCATCACTTTTGGGTAGACTTCAGCTAACAGCGATGTTATGCGTGCAAGCCAGAACTTTGATTTTGCAGTGATACTACGTATTGATGGTGCACACAGAATCAGTGATTTATTAGTTGTGAGAATCATTGAAACATGGCAACAACACAAAAGCTGAATTTTTATTATCATGTGGTGGCTTAATGTAGACTGTTGAACGTATTGTAAATGCGTTTAAGTTTGCAATGATTTAATTTCAAGGTAGGAAAAAAATGTGTTTGCGGTGGTTTTAGTCCGCAGTAGTGCTATAGTCCTATAGTCACATACTATACAAGTTCTAAGGTACTTTGCATGCACTAATAGTGAGGAATGGGGGTGAACAACGGAATTCACAACAATAATTGGAAACCATCACTTTTGGGTAGACTTCAGCTAACAGCGATGTTATGCGTGCAAGCCAGAACTTTGATTTTGCAGTGATACTACGTATTGATGGTGCACACAGAATCAGTGATTTATTAGTTGTGAGAATCATTGAAACATGGCAACAACACAAAAGCTGAATTTTTATTATCATGTGGTGGCTTAATGTAGACTGTTGAACGTATTGTAAATGCGTTTAAGTTTGCAATGATTTAATTTCAAGGTAGGAAAAAAATGTGTTTGCGGTGGTTTTAGTCCGCAGTAGTGCTATAGTCACATACTATACAGGAAGAAAAATACCAGTTTTAAGGTAACTGGTCACCGCAAAAAAATGGAACATATGACTATTACAACTGTGAAAATTTTGAGACTTTCAGTAAATCGTGAGGGCTTTACTTTTATACACAAGGCTTCAACCACTTGTCTGGTTTTCATATAGCCTTTCTTGTTGAGCCTTTGTTACAAGCTGAACGTTTATTGGCTTTATGGTCACCTTTTAAAACATTTTGTTGGCTTTACAATATTTGTTACAAAGCCCCTGAAGCTTTCGTTGGACTGAGGTCCCACCTTGACATATCACGTTTTCCGGGAACTTGACATTAAGAAATATCAGTGAAGTATTATGCAAATCTTAGCAAGGCCTGCTTCCGGGGTGTCGACCATCGGCAAAGGACACAAAACTTTTAATCTGATGATAAAAATGTTTTAGAGTCAATTTCCAGCTTGGGGTTTCTAAAAAATGAATATATTGATCTACAAAAACTACTCTGTATAGTTTCCTATATGATTGAAATATTATGTTAAAAATACTGTGGTCTTGATCCATTTCAATTGTACATTATTAAGTTGAATTTGTTCAATCACTCCAGCCGAAAGAAAAAAAGGAAAAGAAAAAAATAATTCTTCTGCTCATGATGCTTTGTCTGCATTCTATCAAATGACATTAACTGTTAGATCCACTGTTACAATAATTTATCCCTTGCACATACGTTATGTACTGAATGAATTTCTTACATTGTTGTTAAAATCTTCCATTTGCAAAGAGTTACAAAAAGTTTTAAATTACGGTACATATACACGACTTTCATGTTTTAGAAAAAGTTTATCAAAAGTATACTTCTTATCTTTTAAAAACACAGTAGGTTACCTAATATGGATAGTTACAGAAAAATGATAGCTTTAGTTTTTGATTGGCAAAATAGTTATTAATTTATGACTTCTTATTGGCTATTCAAGTAAAGTTATTGTGTGTGGTTGGCTGTGAAAATATGGGGTGTGGTTGGCTAAGAATGGTGGATTGCGATTGGCTAAGCTGACAGAATGATGGGTTGTGATTGGCTTGTAAGATTATCATAGTACGATGTGATTGGGTTACAGGATTACATGTAGTGACCAAGCATGAAATGTAAATTTGAAATAAAAACTGCAAACAACATGAATACACTTATAACACTCTATTCACTAAAGACAAAACTGCAAAAGTTCTCTGTTCTGCTAAAAAAAACACGGCTTTGCCATGCCTAGCATCACCACATGCCTTGCATACACTTATCCTTGACTCGAGCGCTGTGCCTTAAGACACCATGCTTGCTCATGCGCTGCTGCCATGCACACCTTCCTGCACTGTTTAAAGCATCATGGATGTCCTTAGGTTTGTCCCACAGGGGATTACTTGGCAATAAAATCATGGCTTTTATCAGGCACTGCATGGAGTCTGGAGCTTTCTTTCTTTCTTTATTGACGAATTCCACGGGTCTGCCTAGGCAGGTTTGGGCTGTTAGCGGCAGACCCACAAATTTAAAGTTTTATTTTGAAGAGACTGGTTACAAATGGGTGAATATAAAAAAGGCTTCACCTGTGTGAACAAAATGTACATCGCAGATTGATCCCCTCCCAAATGAAATGAACTTCAAAACATTTGATTTTTCTGTGCCATTTCACATGCTAACCAAGGATTCCCACAGTTAGTTGGCAAGTTGTCAAAACCCAAGGACACCTCAAGTTCACACACACGTGTACATGCATGCTTATCCCAGCTGCTTCTTATGCCTGAAAATGTTGCAAAGCACCGGGCACCTACATAAAAGCAGCCATCATGCACACTTCAAACACTGCTATTACACCAAACAGACCTTGAGAGACTGTGCCACCTCTGGGTCGCCTGTCTCGTAGTACAGCACGATGTTGTCGTTGCAGCCGAAGCTTTCCCGTACGCCGAGGTGGTAGAACAGTGCAGCCTGCTGGTTCTGAGGCGTCACGTCCACCACGGCAACCTCCGCGGTGTAGAACAAGTCAAGCTCCTGGGGAAGAGAAGGAGGGATGCATTTAATATTATATCATACCGGGGCAGTATTTACGTTCAATACAAAGTTCGAACAGCTGTCCAACTGTTGACCTGGTTCTTTTGTTCGAATTGACATTGACACGATTGTGCATTGATGTCAAGCCTTGTGCTCTTTTTGCATTTTTCTTAGTTTGCTCGGGTTGACACGATACAAATAAAATACAACACTGGGTATTCCATATAGCCCTCGGTCCCTCGGGTTGGGTCATACCTCGGGTGATACAGAATACCCTGTGTTGGATTCTATATCGCTCTCTCTGACAAAACCCACACATAACAGAAAAGGTGGAATCCTCCATCTTGTACATGTGCCTTCTCAGAAAAAGAAGTCAAACCCAATAAGTCATAATTCAGAATTAGTTTTTCGACTAACTAGTGGACACATGCTATGTTGTTTTACACTCGTCCATCCCCATTCATGTTACCTGCAAGTAGTCCTCCAGCAAGAATTTGCGAAAAACTATGAGAATCTTTTTAACATTTTTTTCTTTGACTTTGTTTACAAGTTTATAAGACATTTGATAAATTAAGCCACAAAACAGCATGTTTTAGATGTTGTCTTCTCTCTACAGTAGACATAATCTTGTTGTCTGTTATTGTTATTTAGCAGTCTTCCATATTAAATATCATAAATTATATTAGATATGACAAATTGAAGGAAAACCAAGACATATTCGGCCGCACTCGCTCTGGCTCTGAGCTACCCTGGCAATCACACTCACTTTATTGTCTATCTTTAGAAAATCATACAGCCAAAAATCACAAGACTTTTATTACAAAAATGTGCAAAAATCCTTGCCTAAACTGAAAGGCCACCAACCCAAAAATATCTGTCACTACTAGACTATGTGGGACTAGCTCCAGCATTACCACCAGGCAGCATTTAAACTTAATGCACAGAATAGCTTTTGGCTTACGACTAGGGTGTCCTTTGAGGGACCTATCCTCACATGCTATTCTGTGCATTTCAACTATTTGAGTGACTCTCTCAGCAGACATCAAAAAGTTGAAGTCCTTCCAGGGGTCTAGCCAGCGTCCGTTTTTCCGTCAATTGACGGAAATTTGCTGCGTCTCACGGAAAACTTTCAAAACCAATCCGTCAACTTTGACGGACAAAAATCCTTGGTGGAAGCTACAGGCGGCTTGGGGACGCCGTCCACGGCCGTAAAAGCCACACACTGTTTGTTTTGCTATTGTTATGATTGTTGACAGTGTGTGTCGGCGCCCTTTCGCATACGATAATCTCATTAAAACCCGTTTTTCAAGGTCTCATTTCAGTCCTTCTAATTAATTTTCGCGGTTTTCGCCACGATTGGAATTGGCTGACGGAAAAAAAATTTGAGCTGGCTAAAGCCCTGAGTCCTTCCCTGCATGCACTTATCTCCGTTTCTGTAGCCCTAGGCCACACAGCGTTGTGCAATCACTACAGCAGGAGACTAGTCCACTAGTAATGATTCTGTGTGTTAAACTACCATACTCTTTCCCAAATGCTGAGTGCTAAGCAGAGAAAGCAGCACATTTTTAATATGATAATACCAAGTCTATGGTATGACTCAGCTGGGGATTGAACTCACAACCTACTTGGCGAACACTCTACCCACTTGGCCACTGCACTGGTTAGATAAGACATACATGTAGTATGGTTGAATTGTGGCCTAGTCCTTGAACTTAACATGTTAAAAGGAATGTTTGCAGATATGTCAGCAACAAATCCTGAAATTTCAAGCACAATAGATGTGTGGCTAAAAAAGATCACGTATTCATGGTTTGCTAGTGATACAAAAATCAGTTACCAGCATCTGATGGCTTCTCATCTATGATGGATTACATAAACATACTCTCTAAATTGGTTTAACCTTGAACTAGTACGCTGAGTTCTAAATAGAACCATAGAACCTAGCTATTGGCTGTGGTACACCAGACTTCATTCATCATAGTTATGCCTGATAACCTGATCCTCTGTCATCACCAATGAGGCTTCACAAGATCTATATCTCTATAGGGTAGTAGTATATGTAGTACGCATTCATAATTATAAGTCTCTTAAGACTATGAATAGTATGTTTTTTCTACACAATGTACTTATTGTTTGTTTTCACGCTTTGTACGTCTGAGTTCTGTGGCAAGTTTCTGCTGTACTGTAGGCTAACACATAGGACACAGATCATGCTTTGCTGCATAAAACTCAAGATAGAAAATTATGTACCAAAATTCTATGAAGAAGAAGAAAAAGAAGACCAAGGGCACTGCTTGCAAAATATTGTCCAGTCTTACTGGGTCAATCAGCCAATTGAAATGAAGAAATTTCTAGAAGGACTACTTTAAAAATCTGTAGTAGAATCGCTGTGTGTTCAGTACAATTATAATGAATGCTACAGTGCATTACACATTGTACAAGTGTTGCCAAAATTTACTTTCCTACAGCAAGATCAAACTGTGAGAGATTCCTTTCAATGAAGACTTATCTCTCATATTGCCAGTGGGAGTCAACGACAGTTTCTGCAAAGTCTCAACACTAAGCCCTCCGATCAGTCCTAATGGAAGAGGAATCCCAACAGATAACACCTCCATGCACGGCCGCAGGGGAAGGTTCTGTTACCCCGGCTTCAAGGCTGGTGGACGTGATGTCGATTCCTCCAGATTTAATCCTAACTCTGAACTCATAACTCAAGTTACAGCGTTACACTAATCTTGTTTCTTACATAACTGAGAGAACTAGTGCTGAAATATCATGGGCAATCATGAATCAAATTGACAGGTGTTAACGTATGATTGTTAGCGCAAACTTAAGATTATAAGTTAGAGCAATCAAATGCTAATTTCATTATGTATAGACTCAATCATTTGACTCCATAATTACAATTGCGTCATGTGAACTGTACCTATATATGGCCTCCTTCGCCGGTCAATATTGACCATGGTAAAACCCTGTACCTACTGTACCTACCTTTACCTTAATTTACATGTGAACTGTACACTGGTTCAGAATTGATATCAGAATTCAACCCTTTGTATCGTCTAAATTTGGCCCATCAACCTTTAAAGCTACCAGGTCAACTCAGCTGTTAGAGTTAGAGTAACTCAGGGTTAGGGTTAGGGTTAGGGTTAAAATTCTAACCTTATACATACATATGATGACTGCAGTGTAAGTCTGTGTCAACTAGGACAAGTGCACCAATTGTGCCCCTTCACTGAAATAAGCTGATTTTGATAAAACATAAATAACTGACAAGGAGTGGTCAAATGACTTAACACTATAATTACAGTCTTCTACATGCTTTTCACAAGCCCACATATTGCAGATGTTTTGTTCATTGCATTGCAATTGATCTGCAAGTGACAAGAATATCTATTAGTAAGCAATTGTTAGTACAAACTTTCAACATTTGACCTTAAAATTCCTGTCCGTAAAACAAAACTCTTGGCTCCTCGACTGACAAACATAACAAACCTTAGTTTCTCCGAAGTCCAGCCTTTCAAATGAGATTTTCTCCACATGAATTCCGCCTGTCGTTGGCGACGCCAAGCCGCTGCCGTCTCCATTTAAACTGTGGATGGTGCTGGCAGTTTCCTGCGACGCACACGCACGTTCCAGCTCCCTCACGGCCTGCGCGCACACCGCGGGAGAGTTGCCGTTTCCCGTAACACACACCACACGCAGGCTCTTTCCCATACTGTCACCAACAGCAAGACCTTTATGATAAAGGAAACATTGAGTGTTAACACTGTTTAAATCATACTTTCATGTCCTAGCCATAACATATCTGCTGACAAATATGAAACTTGCTCGTAAACACTAAACTGATACATCCATAGAGCTTTAAGCTGCTAAAGGAAACAGTGTGAATATGCATATGGAAGTGCTAATGCCATATCTAACGTTACATAAGAAATAAATATTGCTGCAACACCTGTGAAAGGCATTGAAAAGAAGCCAGGTTAAAAACAAGTTGTCTGATATGAGTGATCGCAGTGATGTCACGGTGACGCACCAACAGGTAGAAAGTAGGTGGAAGTCAAAAGATTAATTTACATATCAATTTTTAAGTTGAACTTGTTAACAAGTAATCTAATCTACTGACATCCTGGTAGGCACCATTGGTATAATACCATGGATGTAAACAAAACAGCAACCTAACTGCTATCTTGTCTCGATGACCAATGACTTAATTGCAAAAAGTCAGCAGTGTTTTCATGCCTTTTTAATCATCAACTTGAAACTTCCATCAATTGCACTTCAATAAAATGATAAATCAATTTTTGCTTGGTGTGTATCTTTGAATCTCATTTTGTTTTACAATTAATACAGTAAAATGTAACGTACGTTAGCTGCAAAAAAACTTTGCCTATTTAATTTTCAATGTCATGCTACATTAACTGAACAGGAAACTATTTGAACTTGCAAAACACATCCTAGATGACTCAGCGCTCTGAAGCAACGTTACAAACTGCGCAATTTCAATATTCCTTACAAAGAAAACAGACTCTATAAATCAAAGTTGAACAAACATGCAACAAATCAAACCTGTTCACAAAAGCACTTGACGTCTTGCCTGCACCTGTAGATTTTACAGATCGTTGAGCATAAACCAAAGAAGAGTAGAAGCAATGAGGGATGCAGAACGTGGTACAGAGGCTACAACAAGATCAAACGAATTTCCGTGGTTGATCTAAGAAACCGCAGCTCGTTGGAGAATGTCGTCTGCTGTCTGAACTACGGGAATAAAACGTAACGGGGTACTTCGCATTTATGGGAGGGTCACCGTGCCTAAAGCGGCACCCCTGGACTTTACAGGACCTATTCCTTACCCGTGGGTGACTTGTGAGGGAATGTGATGACACGAGGACGAGTAATTACAAACAAACAACACACGAACTCACCTCTCTGCGAGCTGCTGCGATGACGAAGCCGCGGCGGTTTTTCACGGTCATGTTGTTGTTGCTGCTGCGGCTCGGTGTTTCCTGGGACCTCCCTCTGGCTACCAGGCGAGTCCAGCTCGGCCATGGTGGGCTGCAGTCCCGTCAAAACACGGCAGCGGACAAAAATAAAACGTTTCAGCGGCCAAAGTATTCCGTCTGGACGCTTTGCAATCAGATCCTGGCCCTATCGGGCTGGGTCTTTCTCGGCTTTGCGATCTCGTTCCCAGATCCAGATCGATCTTGCCAAGCAGGTCGCCAAAGGTCACATTTTCTCCATTTCACGGCGATGGATCAAAAGCGCCGACTAGCAACAATGGTCATTAGTGCAGAAAATGACAGGTGGATGTGCCATTTGCTCTGGGCGAATGATACCCTTCTTTGCTGTTCTGTGGTAAGATTTCTCTGTAGAAGCATTCTAAGGGTAGTTTCAATATCTTTTTGTTTTACATTTAACTTGTTGAACGTCCCAAACTGTCATTCAGATACCAGACTGCACTTATACACTGGCATGCTAGACGTCGCTTTTGATTGATTGCTCACACCCCGCCTATATCCAAATATGGAAATGGACCTGGGAGGTTCGATAGGCCTGCAGTCTTAAAATGAATCGCTAGAGGCCACTTTTGCACTGTTTGGTGATATCTGAATGGCTCATTTGATACAATGTTGCAAATTAAATCAATACGGGGAAATTCCACGAAGAAACGGATATTTTATGATTTAGAGAATATTTTGCACACTTCTAGATAACAAAGCTGATTTGAAAACAACCTTTTAGCCTGTGAAACAAATCCGGGTGGCACTTTTTTCCCTTACCTGTATCCCGGCGGAGGGTTACATACAGGGTGCTGCGGTCCCGGTACCGGCTCGACCGACGTCGGCTGCAGGGGAGATTGAAAGAGTTGTGTCGACGCTGAGCAGTTTTCAGATCATTTGGGCAGCACTTCTACAGCAGACGGCAGGTAGGAATACGCAGCCATACTTTAAGATTGTGCCTGAGACGTAGGTGTCTGTACTTGCGCGATCAGCGGTCCCACAGCGGGCGGGGCGCGCGCACTTCCTGGTTACCCAGGGGTGCAGCCGGCAGCAGGTGGTTCTTGATGAGGTTAACTACATTTTTACTAGGTCATGCCTGTAAAAATTCCTTTTTTAGCGAGATAGCCAGATTTCTGTAGCGGAAATGTTAATGGTCTGATCTACCTCAGCCGATCTCACCTTCGTGTGAGAGACGCAGAAATGATTATGCCTTAGGTCCGGAGGAAATTCCTAGGCTGGAAAATGAATGGGCTCTCGTGACCGACACTGGGTCTGAAGGGTTGCTGTGCCGGAACTCCGACAATCCGGCATTTCAGATCCTCCATTCAGCCAGAATACGGGGGATACAGAGGTTAAAACGCCTGAAAACATGAGCAGAATTGTCTAGTAAATGTCCACAGGAATGGTCAGTATAAAAGGGGGAGGGGGGCGGATCTCATTTTCGTGACTGGGTCAAAGTATTGTGTATTGTGTACACAAATGACGTGGGTCCAGCGAGGACAGGAATTAATTTAGATATTGACAATAGACAAAAGATTGCCCTCACTGCACGAGTCTTCATATGTACGTTTTGATGGTGATTTCTTTGTTATGAACATGCAGATGAAGATGAAAAGGTAACACAATGAAATCAGATTGTCACACCTGCCTAATCTAATGTCTATAGAGCTTGCTCACACCTTGTGCACAGGTGAGATGTTTTGTTACCTGTCTGATCTAGCCTGGAGGGAACCCTGACCACCTATTATTGACAAGGCAGAACAAGATAATGCAAGGCATAAGACAACTACTACCTTACCTTAGACCTTAGGTCTTCCCGTGCCGTAAGGCACATAAGGCAGCAAGCTTCCATCGTCCTCTGTCGTTTGCAGCCATTTCTGCCTGTACCCAAGGGATGCCAGCTCTTTTCAGATCCTCAGTGAAAGTCCTTCTCCATGTATTTTTGGGTCTGCCTCTTTTCCGTTTTCCACCTGTAGGAATCCAAGTCATGGCTGTCTTTGAATACCTATGGTTCGGTAGGCGCAGGATGTGCCCTGCCAGCTGCATCCTCTTCCCTGTGATGATTTTACTTAAGGGTTGGGAGTTGGCCCTTCTGAGTATTTCCTCGTT